>NC_034191.2:3798990-3854734 GCF_002021735.2 Oncorhynchus kisutch
ATATGGTGTGACTGTATTATATATGGTGTGACTGTATTATATATGGTATGACTGTATTATTTGTGGTGTGACTGTATTGTATATGGTGTGACTGTATTATATATGGTGTGACTGTATTATATATGGTATGACTGTATTATATATGGTGTGACTGTATTATATATGGTGTGACTGTGTTGTATATATGTTGTATATTTAATGACTGTATTATATATGGTGTGACTGTATTATATATTCAATGACTGTATTATATATGGTGTGACTGTATTATATATTTAATGACTGTATTATATATGGTGTGACTGTGTTGTATATTTAATGACTGTATTATATGACTGTATTATATATGGTGTGACTGTATTATATATGGTGTGACTGTATTATATGACTGTATTATATATGGTGTGACTGTATTATATATGGTGTGACTGTATTATTTGTGGTGTGACTGTATTATATATGGTGTGACTGTATTATATATGGTGTGACTGTATTATATGACTGTATTATATATGGTGTGACTGTATTATATATGGTGTGACTGTATTATTTGTGGTGTGACTGTATTATATATGGCGTGACTGTATTATATATGGTGTGACTGTATTATTTGTGGTGTGACTGTATTATATATGGTGTGACTGTATTATATATGGTGTGACTGTATTATTTGTGGTGTGACTGTATTATATATGGCGTGACTGTATTATTTGTGGTGTGTCTGTATTATATATGGCGTGACTGTATTATGTGACTGTATTATATATGGTGTGACTGTATTATATATGGCGTGGCTGTATTATATATGGTGTGACTGTATTATATGTGGTGTGACTGTATTATATGACTGTATTATATATGGCGTGACTGTATTATATATGGTATGACTGTATTATATATGGTGTGACTGTATTATATATGGTGTGACTGTATTATTTGTGGTGTGACTGTATTATATATGGTGTGACTGTATTATATGTGGTGTGACTGTATTATATGACTGTATTATATATGGTGTGACTGTATTATATATGGCGTGACTGTATTATATATGGTGTGGCTGTATTATATATGGTGTGACTGTATTATATATGGTGTGACTGTATTATATATGGTGTGACTGTATTATATATGGTGTGACTGTATTATATGACTGTATTATAAATTATGTGACTGTATTATATATGGTATGACTGTATTATATATGGTGTGACTGTATTATATATGGTGTGACTGTATTATATATGGTATGACTGTATTATATATGGTGTGACTGTATTATATATGGTGTGACTGTATTATTTGTGGTGTGACTGTATTATATATGGTGTGACTGTATTATATATGGCGTGACTGTATTACGTGACTGTATTATAAATGGTATGACTATTATATATGGCGTGACTGTATTATATATGGTGTGACTGTGTTATATATTGTATGAATGTGTTATACATGGCATGACAGTATTAAATATGGTGTGACTGTATAACTGACAGCTTCACCTGGAATGCTTTTCCAACAGTCTTGAAGGAGTTCCCACATATGCTGAGCACTTGTTGGCTGCTTTTCCTTCAATCTGAGGTCTGACTCATCCCAAACCATCTCAATTAGGTTGAAGTCGGGTGATTGTGGAGGCCAGGTCATCTGATGCAGCACTCCATTACCCTCCTTCTTGGTCAAATAGCCCTTACACAGCCTGGAGTTGTGTTTTGGGTCATTGTCCTGTTGAAAACAAAGGATAGTCCCACTAAGCCCAAACAAGATGGGATGGCGTATCACTGCAGAATGCTGTGGTAGCCATGCTGGTTAAGTGTGCCCTGAATTCTAAATAAATCACAGACAGTGTCAACAGCAAAGGACCCCCCACACCAGAACACCTCCTCCTCCACAATGGGAAATACACATGCAGAGATCATCTGTTCACCCACACCACGTCTCACAAAGACACAGGAAATGGAATCAAAAATATCCAATTTGGACTCCAGACTAAAGGACAGATTTCCACCAGTCTAATGTCCATTGCTCGTGTTTCTTGGCCCAATCAAATCTCTTCTTATTATTGGTGTCCTTTAGTAGTGGTTCCTTTGCAGCAGTTCGAACATTAAATTCCATGATTCATGCAGTATCCTCTGAACAATTGATGTTGAGATGTGTCTGTACCTTGAACTCTGTGAAGCATTTATTTGGGCTGCAATTTCTGTGGCTGGTAACTCTAATGAACATATCCTCTGCAGTAGAGGTACCTCTGGGTCTTCCTTTCCTGTGGCGGTCCTCATGAGAGACAGGTAACTCTAATGAACATATCCTCTGCAGTAGAGGTACCTCTGGGTCTTCCTTTCCTGTGGCGTTCCTCATGAGAGCCAGGTAACTCTAATGAACATATCCTCTGCAGTAGAGGTACCTATGGGTCTTCCTTTCCTGTGGCGGTCCTCATGAGAGCCAGGTAACTCTAATGAATTTATCCTCTACAGCAGAGGTACCTCTGGGTCTTCCTTTCCTGTGGCGGTCCTCATGAGAGACAGGTAACTCTAATGAACATATCCTCTGCAGAAGAGGTACCTCTGGGTCTTCCTTTCCTGTGGCGTTCCTCATGAGAGCCAGTTTCATCACAGCGCTTTTTTTGCGACTGCACTTGAAGAAACTTTAAAACTTCTTGAAATGTTCCGTATTGACTGACCTTCATGTCTTAAAGTAATGATGGACTGTCATTTCTCTTTGCTTATTTGAGCTGTTCTTGCCATAATATGGATTTGGTCTTTAACCAAATAGGGCTATCTTCGGTATACCATCCCTATCTTGTCACAACACAACTGATTGGCTCAAACACATTAAGGAGGAAAGAAATTCCACAAATTACATTTTTAGAAGGCACAGCTGTTAATTGAAATGCATTCCAGGTGACTACCTCATGAAGCTGGTTGAGAGAATGCCAAAAGTGTGCAAAGCTGTCATCAAGGCAAAGGGTGGCTACCTGAATAATCTCAAATATAAAATATATCTTGATTTATTAAACACTTTTTTGGTTACTACATGATTCCATGTGTGTTATCTCATAGTTTTAAGAAAAACCCTGGAATGAGTAGGTGTTCTAGAACCTTTGACCGGTAGTGTATATGGGCGTGCATTATATATTCTATGACTGTATTATATATTCTATGACTGTATTATATATTCTATGACTGCATTATATATTCTATGACAGTATTATATATTCTATGACTGTATTATATATTCTATGACAGTATTATATATTCTATGACAGTATTATATATTCTATGACTGTATTATATATTCTATGACTGCATTATATATTATATGACTGCATTATATATTCTATGACTGTATTATATATTCTATGACTGCATTATATATTCTATGACAGTATTATATATTCTATGACAGTATTATATATTCTATGACAGTATTATATATTCTATGACAGTATTATATATTCTATGACTGTATTATATATTCTATGACAGTATTATATATTCTATGACAGCATTATATATTCTATGACTGTATTATATATGGTGTGAATATATTATATATGGCGTGAATATATTATATATGGCGTGAATATATTAAATGTGGCGTGAATATATTATATATGGCGTGAATATATTTAATATGGTGTGAATATATTATATATGGCGTGAATATATTATATATGGCGTGAATAGATTATATATGGCGTGACAGTGTCCTGACTGACTGGAGTGGGCATGGAAACAGTTGTAGCCCTCTAGTCTGTGTGAATTCATCATTAATGTCATAGCTATCAGGCCCTGTGGAGCTGTGGAGAATGGAGATAACTGGTGGAAGGTCACCCCCTTGTGGTTTAAAGTGAAATCTCCAGCATCATTCTCCAGGTTGACACAGTAGCTGTCCTTTTGCAGTTATGTGGGGGAAAAACGACCATCCAAATGAAATATGCTCATTCAGCTTTTTCTAAAGGCAGCTTAGTAAAGTCCACTCTAAAACGCAGTTCGACTCTACAGAGACGGGGGGAGAGGGGGGAGAAAGAAGAGAGGGAATAGGGGACAGGGGCTAGGGGACAGAGCTAGGGGACAGAGCTAGGGGACAAGGGGCTAGGGGACAGAGTTATCGGAGAAGGGGCTATGGGACAAGGGGCTAGGGGACAGAGTTATCGGACAAGGGGCTAGGGGACAGAGCTAGGGGACAGAGTTATTGGACAAGGGGCTAGGGGACAGAGTTATCGGACAAGGGGCTAGGGGACATAGCTAGGGTACAGAGTTATCAGAGAAGGGGCTAGGGGACAGAGCTAGGGGACAGAGTTATCGGACAAGGGGCTAGGGGACAGAGCTAGGGGACAGAGTTATTGGACAAGGGGCTAGGGGACAGAGTTATCGGACAAGGGGCTAGGGGACAGAGCTAGGGGACAAAGGGCTAGGGGACAGAGCTAGGGGACAGAGTTATCGGACAAGGGGCTAGGGGACAGAGCTAGGGGACAGAGTTATCGGACAAGGGGCTAGGGGACAGAGCTAGGGGACAAGGGGCTAGGGGACAGAGTTATCGGACAAGGGGCTATGGGACAGAGCTAGTGGACAGAGTTATCGGACAAGGGGCTAGGGGACAGAGCTAGGGGACAGAGTTATCGGACAAGGGGCTAGGAGACAGCGTTAGGGGACAGAGCTAGGGGACAGAGTTATCGGACAAGGGGCTAGGGGACAGAGTTATCGGACAAGGGGCTAGGGGACAGAGCTAGGGGACAGAGTTATCAGACAAGGCGCTAGGTGACAGAGTTATCGGACAAGGGGCTAGGGGACAGAGCTAGGGGACAGAGTTATCAGACAATGGGCTAGCGGACAGAGCTAGGGGACAGAGCTAGGGGACAAGGGGCTAGGGGACAGAGCTAGGGGACAAGGGGCTAGCGGACAGAGCTAGGGGACGAGGGGCTAGGGGACAGAGTTATCGGACAAGGGGCTAGCGGACAGAGCTAGGGGACAGAGCTAGGGGACAGAGTTATCGGACAAGGGGCTAGGGGACAGAGCTATCGGACAAGGGGCTAGGGGACAGAGTTATCGGACAAGGGGCTAGGGGACAGAGCTAGGGGACAGAGTTATCGGATAAGGGGCTAGGGGACAGAGCTAGGGGACAGTGTTATCAGACAAGGGGCTAGGGGACAGAGCTAGGGGACAATACATATATCATTATTACTGTTCTAGAACATCTACCATTCTATATCATTAGTACTGTTCTAGAACACCTACTGTTCTATATCATTAGTAGTGTTCTAGAACACCTACTGTGCTATATCATTAGTAGTGTTCTAGAGCATCTACTGTACTACATCATTAGTACTGCTCTAGAACATCTACTGTTCTATATCATTAGTACTGTTCTAGAACATGTACTGTTCTATATCATTAGTACTGCTCTAGAACATCTACTGTTCTATATCATTAGTACTGTTCTAGAACATCTACTGTTCTATATCATTAGTACTGCTCTAGAACATCTACTGTTCTATATCATTAGTAGTGTTCTAGAACATCTACTGTTCTATGTCATTAGTACTGTTCTATAACATCTACTGCTCTATATCATTAGTACTGTTCTAGAACACATACCATTCTATATCATTAGTTACAGTGGCTTGCGAAAATATTCAACCCCCCTTGGCATTTTTCCAATTTTGTTGCATTACAACCTGGGATTAAAATTGATTTGTATCATTTGATTTACACAACAAGCCTACCACTTTGAAGATGCAAATTATTGTTTCGTGTGAAACAAACAATAAGACACACGCAAAAAAAAAACTTGAGTGTGCGTAACTATTCACCCCCCAAAGTCAATACTTTGTAGAGCCACCTTTTGCAGCAATTACAGCTGAAAGTCTCTTGGGGTATGTCTCTATAAGCTTGGCACATCCAGCCACTGGGATTTTTGCCATTCTTCAAGGTAAAACTGCTCCAGTTCCTTCAAGTTGGATGGGTTCCGCTGGTGTACAGCAATCTTTAAGTCATACCACAGATTCTCAAATGGATTGAGGTCTGGGCTTTGACTAGGCCAGTCCAAGACATTTCAATGTTTCCCCTTAAACCACTCGGGTGTTTTAGCAGTATGCTTAGGGTCATTGTCCTGCTAGAAGGTGAACCTCTGTCCCAGTCTCAAATCTCTGGAAGACTGAAACAGGTTTCCCTGAAGAATTTCCCTGTATTTAGCGCCATCCATCATTCCTTCAATTCTGACCAGTTTCCCTGTCGATTAAAAACATTCCCACAGCATGATGCTGCCACCACCATCACTGTGGGGATGGTGTTCTCGGGGTGATGAGAGGTGTTGGGTTTGCGCCAGACATGTTTTCCTTGATGGCCAAAAACATCAATCTCATCTGACCAGAGTACCTTCTTCCATATGTTTGGGGAGTCTCCCACATGCCTTTTGGAGAACACCAAACGTGTTTGCTTATTTAAGCAATGGTTTTTTTCTGGCTACTCTTCCATAAAGCCCAGCTCTGTGGAGTGTACAGCTTAAAGTGTTCCTATGGACAGATACTCCAATCTCCACTGTGGAGCTTTGCAGCTCCTTCAGGGTTATCCTTGGTCTCTTGCCTCTCTGATTAATGTCCTCCTTGCCTGGTCTGTGAGTTTTGGTGAGCAGCCCTCTCTTGGCAGGTTTGTTGTGGTGCCATATTCTTTCATTAAAAAAAAAATGGATTTAATGGTGCTCTGTGGGATGTTCAAAGTTTTGGATATTTTTTATAACCCAACCCTGATCTGTACTTCTCCACAACTTTGTCCCTGACCTGTTTGGAGAGCTCCTTGATCTTCATGGTGCAACTTGCTTAGGGGTGTTGCAGACTCTGGGGCCTTTCAGAACAGGTGTATACGTACTGAGATCATGTGACAGGTCATGTGACACTTAGATTGCACACAGGTGGACTTTATTTAACACTTTATTTAACTGAAGGTAATTGTTTGCACCAGATCTTATTTAGGGGCTTCACAGCAAAGGGGGTGAAAACAGATGCAAAGGGGGTGAAAACAGATGCAAAGGGGGTGAAAACAGATGCAAAGGGGGTGAAAACAGATGCAAAGGGGGTGAAAACAGATGCACCACTTTTCAGTTGTTTTTAAAAACAAGTTATATATTTAATTTCACTTCACCAATTTTGACCTTTTTGTGTCAATTAATGAAATCCAAATAAAAATCCATTTAAATTACAACAAAATAGGAAAAAGGCTCAGCCTCCAGTATTTATGCTGCAGTAGTTTATGTGTCGGGGGGCTGGGGTCAGTTTGTTATATCTGGAGTACTTCTCCTGTCGTATCCGGTGTCCTGTGTGAATTTAAGTATGCTCTCTCTAATTCTCTCTTTCTTTCTCTCTCTCGGAGGACCTGAGCCCTAGGACCATGCCTCAGGACTACCTGGCCTGATGACTCCTTGCTGTCCCCAGTCCACCTGGCCGTGCTGCTGCTCCAGTTTCAACTGTTCTGCCTGCGGCTATGGAACCCTGACCTGTTCACCGGACGTGCTACCTGTCACAACCCAGCTTCAAGTGGTGTCATATTTCACATCATCCTGCTTCATACAGGCAAATAGAGACATACTCCTGAATTTACATCTAAGAGGTTTTAAAATTACAGCAATAACTTGACACAGAGGCAATTCTCTTTAATATTACAGCAATAACCGTACACACAAGAGTTGTGACTATATTCTCTGGAATATTACAGCCATATCTTACATTGTACAAGTCCATCTTCCTCCCAGACAGACTGATGCTGCTGATTCATATATATATATATATATATGTATATATATATATATATATATGTATGTATGTAATGAAATAATGAGACAAAGGTGTTATCCCTTTATGGGTGTTGAAGAGGTGAGAAACATCGCCCCCGCCTGGTCAACAGACAGCATTACAACATCAGAGAGAAGTGGTCCAATGTTCAGGGTCGTAAGATTCATTAGTTCACACCTTTTTCAAAAATGTAGCAAATCGTTTTGCAAATTTGGATTTCTTATTGGACAAGTCCGGGTACAACCCTCCCTGTTTCAGACAGTTTTCTTACATTTGGTGCTTAATGAATAGGACCCAGTTGTGTTGGGATTGGCAGGCTGTACGAAGCTCCAGAGAGGCAAGTCTTGTTGTTAATATTCACATCAACAACATAATAAATTAAATTAGTGACATAATGTTTGAGATGATGTAGTTTTGCTTCTATCAGTGGGCTGAAACGCAACATGATTCACTCAAACGCTTTCAGTTCCAATTGGTCCTTCGGGTGATTCAGGAGAATCTGATTCTAGATCAGCGGAACCTTTGGAACCCACTGAAGATTCTAGAACAGCCCGTGAATATTCTAGAAGAGAGAAGGAAGAGAATCCTGGAACTTTGTTCAGGTTAGGAATGTAAACAAACACCATTCCATTTCCTGTTCAAATGGCAATAACTTCACAGAGACATCGCTCTGTCTTCATAATGGGGGGGTTGCGTCCCAAATGTTACATATGGGCCCTGGTCAAAAGTAGTGCACTAGATAGGGTGGGATTTGGAACACACTAAAGTCTTGTCAGTTAGTGATGCAACGTGACTTTGATACATATTCCAGACTCCATTTCACTACAGTAGCATGTCCCCTTGTATATGTTTCAAGGATGTACTCTTTATTATAAACTGGGTGGTTTGAGCCCTGAATGCTGATTGGCTGAAAGTCGTGGCATATCAGACTGTATACCAAAGGTATAACAAAAAACTATATTTGTACTGTTCTAATTACATTGGTAATGTGTTTACAATAGAAATAAGGCATCCTGGGGGGTTTGTGGTATATGGCCAATATACCACGGCTTAATGTCTGTATCCAGGCACTCCGCGTTGCGTCATGCTTAAGAACAGCCCTTAGCCGTGGTATATTGGCCATATACCACACCACCTCTGGCCTTATTGCTAATTAAAGAATATGTTATGATCAAGATGAACAATCAGATGTATCAGGAGTAATCAACCTGCCATTCTGACAGAAGGTATTGGCACCCTATTCCCAATGTGCTCTGGTCTAAAGTAGTGCACTGTCTAGGGAATAGGGCTCTGGTCTAAAGTAGTGCACTGTCTAGGGAATAGGGCTCTGGTCTAAAGTAGTGCACTGTCTAGGGAATAGGGTGCCATTTAAAGGAAAACTCCAACCAGAAACCCCTCTTTTGGTACTTGTTTCATTAGTCCACTGTTGATATAGTGCCAAAATGTGTTTGCATGTCAGCAAATCAAGTTTTCAAGACATCGAACTTTCAACATACAGAAATACAGCCAGTTGGATGCATTTAGCATCACACGATGCTGCACTTTGCACTGTTGAATATCAACTGGAGGGAGGAAGACATCAGTATAATACAGACTGGAGAATCATGTCAGGAATGGAACAATATATTAACTACACCTACAATAATGTGCTGAGAACCATGTTAGGTGGTCAAAGATACTGTAACCTGGGGGAGTTATGGGGAGGTAAGGGGGGGGGTAAGGAGAGGTATGGGGGGTAAGGAGGGTGTTATGGAGGGGAAGGGGGGATAATGAGGGTCTTATGGAGGGGAAGGGGGGTTGGTATGGAGGGGTAAGGAGAGGTATGGGGGGGTGTCAGGAATGGAACAATATATTAACTACACCTACAATAATGTGCTGAGAACCATGTTAGGTGGTCAAAGATACTGTAACCTGGGGGAGTTATGGGGAGGTAAGGGGGGGGTAAGGAAAGGTATGGGGGGGTGTCAGGAATGGAACAATATATTAACTACACCTACAATAATGTGCTGAGAACCATGTTAGGTGGTCAAAGATACTGGAGGTAAGAGGGGGTAAGGAGAGGTATGGGGGGTAAGGAGGGTGTTATGGAGGGGAAGGGGGGATAATGAGGGTCTTATGGAGGGGAAGGGGGGTTGGTATGGAGGGGTAAGGGGGGGTGTTATGAGGGGTAGGGGGGGTGTTATGGAGGGGTAAGGGGGGGCTGATATGGAGGTGTGAGGGGGGGAAGGGGGGGGGGTGTTATGGAGGAGTAAAGGGGGTTGTTATGGAGGGGCAAGGGGGGGGTGTTATGGAGGGGTAAGGGGTAAGGGGGGGTGTTATGGAGGGGTAAGGGGGGGTGTTATGGAGGGGTAAGGGGGGGCTGATATTGAGGTGTGAGCGGGGGAAGGGGGGGGGTGTTATGGAGGGGCAAGGGGGGGTGTTATGGATGGGTAAGGGGGGGGTGTTATGGAGGGGTAAGGGGGGTGTTATGGAGGGGTAAGGGGGGGGGTGTTATGGAGGGGTAAGGGGGGGGGGTGTTATGGAGGGGTAAGGGGGGGTGTTATGGAGGGGTAAAGGGGGGTGTTATGGAGGGGTGAGGGGGGGGGGTGTTATGGAGGGGTGAGGGGGGTGTTATGGAGGGGCAAGGGAGGGGTGTTATGGAGGGGTAAAGGGGGGTGTTATGGAGGGGTGAGGGGGGGTGTTATGGAGGGGTAAGGGGGGGCTGATATTGAGGTGTGAGGGGGGAAGGGGGGGGGGTGTTATGGAGGAGTAAAGGGGGTTGTTATGGAGGGGCAAGGGGGGGGTGTTATGGAGGGGTAAGGGGGGGGGTGTTATGGAGGGGTAAGGGGGGGTGTTATGGAGGGGTAAGGGGGGGTGTTATGGAGGGGTAAGGGGGGGTGTTATGGAGGGGTAAGGGGGGGGGGTGTTATGGAGGGGTGAGGGGGGGGGGGTGTTATGGAGGGGTGAGGGGGGTGTTATGGAGGGGTAAAGGGGGGTGTGTGCATGAACAGCTGAACAAACCCTGCCGAACAACAAACAAACCAAAACTTCACAAAATGTTGTCATAATATATGCGCAAACCGTTTGGACTGGGAAGCATGCGATAGGCTTAAAAGGTCTGATCAAGTCTTCTATCTGAAGTGTCAGTCACTGAAAAGGTCTCAGAAACAGAGCTATCGAAGCTCTCCAGTGTGTTTCAGTTTATACATACACACATACATACATATATACACACACACACACACAGACACCCACACAAACACACACACAGTACATATAGCTAACTGTATGACCGTGTGTATACTATGTTCTCCTCCAAAAAGTCCATATTTCCTTGTCTTGAGTGAGCTGCTCCTTTCTTCTGGCAGTTTCTCAGCTCGTTCAGTTCAACCGAAACAGACACACAACAAGCAGTGCTGATCTAAAAACCCTGTTCCTCTGAGAACCAGGTCTGTGAGTGAACTTTGTGTGTATGTGTGTGTGTGTGTGTGTGTGTGTGTGTGTTGGTGGGTGTGTGTGTGTGTGTTGGTGGGTGTGTGTGTGTGTGTGTTGGTGGGTGTGTGTGTGTGTCTATGGGGCGGGGCTGCATGCAGACAGGTCTGTGACCAGTCCTTACGTCTCCAAAGAGTAATTTAACTATGTACAGTTGTTCCTAGATCAGTACTTTGATCTGTAGGATAGTTGAGCCTCATATAGGGCTCAATGTCAAAGTGAGTTCCCTGGTTAAACAGCTGTCCCTAGGTCAGTCGATAAGAGTTTGGTGACGGGAAGATTCACTTCAGCAGGGTTTGGGGCTGTGAGAAGTAGGTAACAGCTGCTGCTAGAGGTCAAGGTTTGGTGATGTGTAGTTCGCTGGCCCCGGTCCCGTTGGTGGTGGTGGTGATGATGTACTGTGTGGTGGGCTGCTGGGAGGAGGTCTGGGCATCCAGATGGGTCTGGGCCGAGTTCTGGGGGCCGCTGGCCTGCTTAGGGTCCAACTCAGACTGGCCCTCTGAAATCACATAGTGGGTCTGGAACAAGATGTTACAACAGTTAGAATACACAGACCACCACCACCCCCATACACCACTATACACCCCCATACACCACCATACACCACCATACACCACTATACACCCCCATACACCACCATACACCACCATACACCCCCATACACCACCATACACCACTATACACCCCCATACACCACCATACACCACTATACACCACCATACACCACTATACACCACCATACACCGCTATACACCACCATACACCACTATACACCCCCATACACCACTATACACCACTATACACCCCCATGCACCACCATACACCACTATACACCACCATACACCACTATACACCACCATACACCCCCATACACCACTATACACCCCCATACACCACCATACACCGCTATATACCACCATACACCACCTTACACCACTATACACCACTATACACCCCCATACACCACTATACACCCCCATACACCACCATACACCACTATACACCACCATACACCACTATACACCACCATACACCAATATACATCACTATACACCGCCATACACCACTACTATACACCACTATACACCCCCATACACCACCATACACCACTATACACCACCATACACCAATATACACCACTGCTGTACACCACCAAACACCACCACCAAACACCACCAAAACCACCACCATACACCACTATATACCACCACCACCATACACCACTATATACCACCACCATCACCACCATACACCACCACCAACATACACCACCACCACCATACACCACCACCACCACCGCCATACACCACTATATACCACCACCATCACCACCATACACCACCAACATACACCACCACCACCATCACCATACACCACCACACCAGACAACGTGACCGGTCATTTTAGAAATGTACCAGACCCATGTTTTGGGTGCATAACCTATTAGGACATTTAACAGAATATTGAGATTATAGTGATGAATCTTAACAGAATATTGAGATTAATAGTGATGAATCTTAACAGAATATTGAGATTATAGTGATGAATCTTAACAGAATATTGAGATTATAGTGATGAATCTTAACAGAATATTGAGATTATAGTGATGAATCTTAACAGAATATTGAGATTATAGTGATGAATCTTAACAGAATATTGAGATTATAGTGATGAATCTTAACAGAATATTGAGATTATAGTGATGAATCTTAACAGAATTCAGAATAACAGAACAGGAGCAGCCAATAAAACAGCACACCTGGGGAAACACCATTCTAAACAGCACACCTGGGGAAACACCATTCTAACCAGAGCACCTGGGAAAACACCATTCTAACCAGAGCACCTGGGAAAACACCATTCTAACCAGAGCACCTGGGAAAACACCATTCTAAACCAGCACACCTGGGAAAACACCATTCTAAACAGAGCACCTGGGAAAACACCATTCTAACCAGAGCACCTGGGAAAACACCATTCTAACCGGAGCACCTGGGGAAAACACCATTCTAAACAGAGCACCTGGGAAAACACCATTCTAACCAGCACACCTGGGAAAACACCATTCTAAACAGAGCACCTGGGAAAACACCATTCTAACCAGAGCACCTGGGAAAACACCATTCTAACCAGAGCACCTGGGAAAACACCATTCTAACCAGAGCACCTGGGAAAACACCATTCTAACCAGAACACCTGGGAAAACACCATTCTAACCAGAACACCTGGGGAAACACCATTCTAACCAGAACACCTGGGAAAACACCATTCTAAACAGAACACCTGGGAAAACACCATTCTAACCAGAGCACCTGGGAAAACACCATTCTAACCAGAACACCTGGGAAAACACCATTCTAAACAGAACACCTGGGAAAAACACCATTCTAACCAGAGCACCTGGGAAAACACCATTCTAACCAGAGCACCTGGGAAAACACCATTCTAAACAGCACACCTGGGGAAACACCATTCTAACCAGCACACCTGGGGAAAACACCATTCTAACCAGCACACCTGGGGAAAACACCATTCTAAACAGAGCACCTGGGAAAACACCATTCTAACCAGAGCACCTGGGAAAACACCAATTCTTAAACAGAGCACCTGGGAAAACACCATTCTAACCAGCACACCTGGGAAAACACCATTCTAAACAGAGCACCTGGGAAAACACCATTCTAACCAGAGCACCTGGGAAAACACCATTCTAAACAGAGCACCTGGGAAAACACCATTCTAACCAGAGCACCTGGGAAAACACCATTCTAACCAGCACACCTGGGAAAACACCATTCTAAACAGAGCACCTGGGAAAACACCATTCTAACCAGAGCACCTGGGAAAACACCATTCTAACCAGAGCACCTGGGAAAACACCATTCTAACCAGAGCACCTGGGAAAACACCATTCTAACCAGCAACCTGGGAAAACACCATTCTAAACAGAGCACCTGGGAAAACACCATTCTAACCAGAGCACCTGGGAAAACACCATTCTAACCAGAGCACCTGGGAAACACCATTCTAACCAGAGCACCTGGGAAACACCATTCTAACCAGAACACCTGGGAAAACACCATTCTAACCAGAACACCTGGGGAAACACCATTCTAACCAGAACACCTGGGAAAACACCATTCTAAACAGAACACCTGGGAAAACACCATTCTAACCAGAGCACCTGGGAAAACACCATTCTAACCAGAACACCTGGGAAAACACCATTCTAAACAGAACACCTGGGAAAACACCATTCTAACCAGAGCACCTGGGAAAACACCATTCTAACCAGAGCACCTGGGAAAACACCATTCTAAACAGCACACCTGGGGAAACACCATTCTAACCAGCACACCTGGGGAAAACACCATTCTAACCAGCACACCTGGGGAAAACACCATTCTAAACAGAGCACCTGGGGAAAACACCATTCTAAACAGAGCACCTGGGAAAACACCATTCTAACCAGAACACCTGGGAAAACACCATTCTAACCAGAACACCTGGGTAAACACCATTCTAACCAGAACACCTGGGAAAACACCATTCTAACAGAACACCTGGGAAAACACCATTCTAACCAGAGCACCTGGGAAAACACCATTCTAACCAGAACACCTGGGAAAACACCATTCTAAACAGAACACCTGGGTAAACACCATTCTAACCAGAACACCTGGGAAAACACCATTCTAAACAGAACACCTGGGAAAACACCATTCTAACCAGAGCACCTGGGAAAACACCATTCTAACCAGAACACCTGGGAAAACACCATTCTAAACAGAACACCTGGGAAAACACCATTCTAACCAGAGCACCTGGGAAAACACCATTCTAACCAGAGCACCTGGGAAAACACCATTCTAAACAGCACACCTGGGGAAACACCATTCTAACCAGCACACCTGGGGAAAACACCATTCTAACCAGCACACCTGGGGAAAACACCATTCTAAACAGAGCACCTTGGGGAAAACACCATTCTAAACAGAGCACCTGGGAAAACACCATTCTAACCAGAACACCTGGGAAAACACCATTCTAACCAGAACACCTGGGTAAACACCATTCTAACCAGAACACCTGGGAAAACACCATTCTAAACAGAACACCTGGATAAACACCATTCTAACCAGAACACCTGGGAAAACACCATTCTAAACAGAACACCTGGGAAAACACCATTCTAACCAGAGCACCTGGGAAAACACCATTCTAACCAGAACACCTGGGAAAACACCATTCTAAACAGAACACCTGGGAAAACACCATTCTAACCAGAGCACCTGGGAAAACACCATTCTAACCAGAGCACCTGGGAAAACACCATTCTAACAGCACACCTGGGGAAACACCATTCTAACCAGCACACCTGGGGGAAACACCATTCTAAACAGAGCACCTGGGAAAACACCATTCTAACCAGAGCACCTGGGAAAACACCATTCTAACCAGAGCACCTGGGAAAACACCATTCTAACCAGAACACCTGGGAAAACACCATTCTAACCAGAACACCTGGGAAAACACCATTCTAAACAGAACACCTGGGAAAACACCATTCTAACCAGCACACCTGGGGAAACACCATTCTAACCAGCACACCTGGGGAAAACACCATTCTAACCAGCACACCTGGGGAAAACACCATTCTAAACAGAGCACCTGGGAAAACACCATTCTAAACAGAGCACCTGGGAAAACACCATTCTAACCAGAACACCTGGGAAAACACCATTCTAACCAGAACACCTGGGTAAACACCATTCTAACCAGAACACCTGGGAAAACACCATTCTAAACAGAACACCTGGGAAAACACCATTCTAACCAGAGCACCTGGGAAAACACCATTCTAACCAGAACACCTGGGAAAACACCATTCTAAACAGAGCACCTGGGAAAACACCATTCTAACCAGCACACCTGGAAAACACCATTCTAAACAGAGCACTGGGAAAACCACCATTCTAACCAGAGCACCTGGGAAAAACACCATTCTAAACAGAGCACCTGGGAAAACACCATTCTAACCAGAGCACCTGGAAAAACACCATTCTAACCAGCACACCTGGGAAAACACCATTCTAAACAGAGCACCTGGGAAAACCACCATTCTAACCAGAGCACCTGGGAAAACACCATTTCTAACCAGAGCACCTGGGGAAAACACCATTCTAACCAGAGCACCTGGAAAACACCATTCTAACCAGCACACCTGGGAAAACACCATTCTAAACAGAGCAACCTGGGAAAACACCATTCTAACCAGAGCACCTGGGAAAACACCATTCTAACCAGAGCACCTGGGAAAACACCATTCTAAACAGAGCACCTGGGAAAACACCATTCCAAACAGAGCACCTGGGAAAACACCATTCTAACCAGCACACCCTGGGAAAACACCATTCTAAACAGAGCACCTGGGAAAACACCATTCTAACCAGAGCACCTGGGAAAACACCATTCTAACCAGAGCACCTGGGAAAACACCATTCTAACCAGAGCACCTGGGAAAACACCATTCTAACCAGAACACCTGGGAAAACACCATTCTAACCAGAACACCTGGGGAAACACCATTCTAACCAGAACACCTGGGAAAACACCATTCTAAACAGAACACCTGGGAAAACACCATTCTAACCAGAGCACCTGGGAAAACACCATTCTAACCAGAACACCTGGGAAAACACCATTCTAACCAGAACACCTGGAAAACACCATTCTAACCAGAACACCTGGGTAAACACCATTCTAACCAGAACACCTGGGAAAACACCATTCTAAACAGAACACCTGGGAAAACACCATTCTAACCAGAGCACCTGGGAAAACACCATTCTAACCAGAACACCTGGGAAAACACCATTCTAAACAGAGCACCTGGGAAAACACCATTCTAACCAGCACACCTGGGAAAACACCATTCTAAACAGAGCACCTGGGAAAACACCATTCTAACCAGAGCCACCTGGGAAAACACCATTCTAAACAGAGCACCTGGGAAAACACCAATTCTAACAGAGCACCTGGGAAAACACCATTCTAACCAGCACACCTGGGAAAACACCATTCTAACAGAGCACCTGGGAAAACACCATTCTAACCAGAGCACCTGGGAAAACACCATTCTAACCAGAGCACCTGGGAAAACACCATTCTAACCAGAGCACCTGGGAAAACACCATTCTAACCAGCACACCTGGGAAAACACCATTCTAACCAGAGCACCTGGGAAAACACCATTCTAAACAGAGCACCTGGGAAAACACCATTCTAAACAGAGCACCTGGGAAAACACCATTCTAACCAGAGCACCTGGGAAAACACCATTCTAACCAGAGCACCTGGGAAAACACCATTCTAACCAGAGCACCTGGGAAAACACCATTCTAACCAGCACACCTGGGAAAAACACCATTCTAACCAGAGCGCACCTGGAAAACACCATTCTAACCAGAGCACCTGGGAAAACACCATTCTAACCAGAGCACCTGGGAAAACACCATTCTAAACAGAGCACCTGGGAAAACACCATTCCAAACAGAGCACCTGGGAAAACACCATTCTAACCAGCACACCTGGGAAAACACCATTCTAAACAGAGCACCTGGGAAAACACCATTCTAACCAGAGCACCTGGGAAAACACCATTCTAACCAGAGCACCTGGGAAAACACCATTCTAACCAGAGCACCTGGGAAAACACCATTCTAACCAGAACACCTGGGAAAACACCATTCTAACCAGAACACCTGGGGAAACACCATTCTAAACAGAACACCTGGGAAAACACCATTCTAAACCAGAGCACCTGGGAAAACACCATTCTAACCAGAACACCTGGGAAAACACCATTCTAACCAGAACACCTGGAAAACACCATTCTAACCAGAACACCTGGGAAAACACCATTCTAACCAGAACACCTGGGTAAACACCATTCTAACCAGAACACCTGGGAAAACACCATTCTAAACAGAACACCTGGGAAAACACCATTCTAACCAGACACCATGGGAAAACACCATTCTCAACGAGCACCTGGGAAAACCACCATTCTAACCAGCACACCTGGGAAAACACATTCTAAACAGAGCACCTGGGAAACAACCATTCTAACCAGAGCACCTGGGAAAACAACCTATTAAACAGAGCACCTGGGAAAACACCATTCTAACCAGAGCACCTGGGAAAACACCATTCTAACCAGCACACCTGGGAAAACACCATTCTAAACAGAGCACCTGGGAACACACCATTCTAACCAGAGCACCTGGGAAAACACCATTCTAACCAGAGCACCTGGGAAAACACATTCTAACCAGAGCACCGGGGAAAACACCATTCTAACCAGCAACACCTGGAAACACCATTCTAAACAGAGCACCTGGGAAAAACACCATTCTAACCAGAGCACCTGGGAAAACACCATTCTAACCAGAGCACCTGGGAAAAACACCATTCTAAACAGAGCACCTGGGAAAACACCATCTAAACAGAGCACCTGGGAAAACACCATTCTAACCAGCACACCTCGGGAAAACACCATTCTAACCAGAGCACCTGGGAAAACACCATTCTAACCAGAGCACCTGGGAACACACCATTCTAACCAGAGCACCTGGGAAAACACCATTCTAACCAGAGCACCTGGGAAAACACCATTCTAACCAGAACACCTGGGAAAACACCATTCTAACCAGAACACCTGGGGAAACACCATTCTAACCAGAACACCTGGGAAAACACCATTCTAAACAGAACACCTGGGAAAACACCATTCTAACCAGAGCACCTGGGAAAACACCATTCTAACCAGAACACCTGGGAAAACACCATTCTAAACAGAACACCTGGGAAAACACCATTCTAACCAGAGCACCTGGGAAAACACCATTCTAACCAGAGCACCTGGGAAACACCATTCTAAACAGCACCACCTGGGGAAACACCATTACTAACCAGCACCCTGGGAAACACCATTCTAACCAGCACACCTGGGGAAACACCATTCTAAACAGAGCACCTGGGGAAAACACCATTCTAAACAGAGCACCTGGGAAAAACACCATTCTAACCAGAACACCTGGGAAAACACCATTCTAACCAGAACACCTGGGTAAACACCATTCTAACCAGAACACCTGGGAAAACACCATTCTAAACAGAACACCTGGGGAAACACCATTCTAAACAGAACACCTGGGAAAAACACCATTCTAAACAGAACACCTGGGAAAACACCATTCTAACCAGAGCACCTGGGAAAACACCATTCTAACCAGAACACCTGGGAAAACACCATTCTAAACAGAACACCTGGGAAAACACCATTCTAACCAGAGCACCTGGGAAAACACCATTCTAAACAGAGCACCTGGGAAAACACCATTCTAAACAGAGCACCTGGGAAAACACCATTCTAAACAGAACACCTGGGAAAACACCATTCTAAACAGAGCACCTGGGAAAACACCATTCTAAACAGAGCACCTGGGAAAACACCATTCTAAACAGAGCACCTGGGAAAACACCATTCTAACCAGCACACCTGGGGAAAACACCATTCTAACCAGAGCACCTGGGAAAACACCATTCTAACCAGCACACCTGGGGAAAACACCATTCTAACCAGAGCACCTGGGAAAACACCATTCTAACCAGCACACCTGGGGAAAACACCATTCTAAACAGAGCACCTGGGGAAAACACCATTCTAAACAGCACACCTGGGGAAACACCATTCTAACCAGCACACCTGGGGAAAACACCATTCTAAACAGCACACCTGGGAAAACACCATTCTAAACAGAACACCTGGGAAAACACCATTCTAAACAGAGCACCTGGGAAAACACCATTCTAACCAGAGCACCTGGGGAAAACACCATTCTAACCAGAGCACCTGGGGAAAACACCATTCTAAACAGCACACCTGGGGAACACCATTCTAACCAGAGCACCTGGGAAAACACCATTCTAACCAGAGCACCTGGGAAAACACCATTCTAAACAGCACACCTGGGGAAACACCATTCTAACCAGCACACCTGGGGAAAACACCATTCTAACCAGCACACCTGGGGAAAACACCATTCTAAACAGAGCACCTGGGGAAAACACCATTCTAAACAGAGCACCTGGGAAAACACCATTCTAACCAGAACACCTGGGAAAACACCATTCTAACCAGAACACCTGGGTAAACACCATTCTAACCAGAACACCTGGGAAAACACCATTCTAAACAGAACACCTGGGGAAACACCATTCTAACCAGAACACCTGGGAAAACACCATTCTAAACAGAACACCTGGGAAAACACCATTCTAACCAGAGCACCTGGGAAAACACCATTCTAACCAGAACACCTGGGAAAACACCATTCTAAACAGAACACCTGGGAAAACACCATTCTAACCAGAGCACCTGGGAAAACACCATTCTAACCAGAGCACCTGGGAAAACACCATTCTAAACAGCACACCTGGGGAAACACCATTCTAACCAGCACACCTGGGGAAACACCATTCTAAACAGAGCACCTGGGAAAACACCATTCTAACCAGAGCACCTGGGAAAACACCATTCTAACCAGAGCACCTGGGAAAACACCATTCTAACCAGAGCACCTGGGAAAACACCATTCTAACCAGAACACCTGGGAAAACACCATTCTAACCAGAACACCTGGGGAAACACCATTCTAACCAGAACACCTGGGAAAACACCATTCTAAACAGAACACCTGGGAAAACACCATTCTAACCAGAGCACCTGGGAAAACACCATTCTAACCAGAACACCTGGGAAAACACCATTCTAACCAGAGCACCTGGGAAAACACCATTCTAACCAGAGCACCTGGGAAAACACCATTCTAACCAGAGCACCTGGGAAAACACCATTCTAACCAGCACACCTGGGGAAACACCATTCTAACCAGCACACCTGGGGAAAACACCATTCTAACCAGCACACCTGGGGAAAACACCATTCTAAACAGAGCACCTGGGGAAAACACCATTCTAAACAGAGCACCTGGGAAAACACCATTCTAACCAGAACACCTGGGAAAACACCATTCTAACCAGAACACCTGGGTAAACACCATTCTAACCAGAACACCTGGGAAAACACCATTCTAAACAGAACACCTGGGAAAACACCATTCTAACCAGAGCACCTGGGAAAACACCATTCTAACCAGAACACCTGGGAAAACACCATTCTAAACAGAGCACCTGGGAAAACACCATTCTAACCAGAGCACCTGGGAAAACACCATTCTAAACAGCACACCTGGGGAAAACACCATTCTAAACAGCACACCTGGGGAAACACCATTCTAAACAGCACACCTGGGGAAAACACCATTCTAACCAGCACACCTGGGGAAAACACCATTCTAACCAGAGCACCTGGGAAAACACCATTCTAAACAGAGCACCTGGGAAAACACCATTCTAAACAGAGCACCTGGGAAAACACCATTCTAAACAGAGTACCTGGGAAAACACCATTCTAACCAGAGCACCTGGGGAAACACCATTCTAACCAGAGCACCTGGGAAAACACCATTCTAACCAGAGCACCTGGGGAAAACACCATTCTAAACAGAACACCTGGGGAAACACCATTCTAAACAGAACACCTGGGAAAACACCATTCTAAAACAGAGCACCTGGGAAAACACCATTCTAAACAGAGCACCTGGGAAAACACCATTCTAAACAGAGCACCTGGGAAAACACCATTCTAAACAGAACACCTGGGAAAACACCATTCTAAACAGAGCACCTGGGAAAATACCATTCTAAACAGAGCACCTGGGAAAACACCATTCTAAACAGAGCACCTGGGAAAACACCATTCTAACCAGCACACCTGGGGAAAACACCATTCTAACCAGCACACCTGGGGAAAACACCATTCTAAACAGAGCACCTGGGGAAAACACCATTCTAAACAGAGCACCTGGGAAAACACCATTCTAACCAGAACACCTGGGAAAACACCATTCTAACCAGAACACCTGGGTAAACACCATTCTAACCAGAACACCTGGGAAAACACCATTCTAAACAGAACACCTGGGAAAACACCATTCTAACCAGAGCACCTGGGAAAACACCATTCTAACCAGAACACCTGGGAAAACACCATTCTAAACAGAGCACCTGGGAAAACACCATTCTAACCAGAGCACCTGGGAAAACACCATTCTAAACAGCACACCTGGGGAAAACACCATTCTAAACAGCACACCTGGGGAAACACCATTCTAAACAGCACACCTGGGGAAAACACCATTCTAACCAGCACACCTGGGGAAAACACCATTCTAACCAGAGCACCTGGGAAAACACCATTCTAAACAGAGCACCTGGGAAAACACCATTCTAAACAGAGCACCTGGGAAAACACCATTCTAAACAGAGTACCTGGGAAAACACCATTCTAACCAGAGCACCTGGGGAAACACCATTCTAACCAGAGCACCTGGGAAAACACCATTCTAACCAGAGCACCTGGGGAAAACACCATTCTAAACAGAACACCTGGGGAAACACCATTCTAAACAGAACACCTGGGAAAACACCATTCTAAAACAGAGCACCTGGGAAAACACCATTCTAAACAGAGCACCTGGGAAAACACCATTCTAAACAGAGCACCTGGGAAAACACCATTCTAAACAGAACACCTGGGAAAACACCATTCTAAACAGAGCACCTGGGAAAACACCATTCTAAACAGAGCACCTGGGAAAACACCATTCTAAACAGAGCACCTGGGAAAACACCATTCTAACCAGCACACCTGGGGAAAACACCATTCTAACCAGAGCACCTGGGAAAACACCATTCTAACCAGCACACCTGGGGAAAACACCATTCTAACCAGAGCACCTGGGAAAACACCATTCTAACCAGCACACCTGGGGAAAACACCATTCTAAACAGAGCACCTGGGGAAAACACCATTCTAAACAGCACACCTGGGGAAACACCATTCTAACCAGCACACCTGGGGAAAACACCATTCTAAACAGCACACCTGGGAAAACACCATTCTAAACAGAACACCTGGGAAAACACCATTCTAAACAGAGCACCTGGGAAAACACCATTCTAACCAGAGCACCTGGGGAAAACCATTCTAACCAGAGCACCTGGGGAAAACACCATTCTAAACAGCACACCTGGGGAAACACCATTCTAACCAGAGCACCTGGGAAAACACCATTCTAACCAGAGCACCTGGGGAAAACACCATTCTAAACAGCACACCTGGGGAAAACACCATTCTAAACAGCACACCTGGGAAAACACCATTCTAAACAGAACACCTGGGAAACACCATTCTAGACAGAACACCTGGGAAACACCATTCTAAACAGAACACCTGGGAAAACACCCTTCTAAACAGACCACCTGGGAAAACACCCTTCTAAACGGTTCACCCGATATGGATGAAAATACCCCTGAAATTAAAGCTGACCGTCCGCACTTTAACCTCGTCGTCATCATATAATTTCAACAAAAAATGGTATCACTCTCCCAATACTTCTTGGAGCTCACTATAGCTTAGAGTCCATAAGGTGCATTTGAATTAGATTGTCTGGCGCCAACTAAGCAGAGTTCCTCTTTAGGACCATTGGAAAGGTCCAAAACATGCAGACACCTCCCTACTGGGCCAGGTGAGCTACAGCTAGGTAAACCCACTGAGAACCACACCGTTTATTGATAACCAAGAGAAGTAGCTAGACCCTCTCTCATAACTCACCGTCTTGACCCCAGCACTGTTGACCCCTGTGACAGGAGTGCTGGCCTCAGCGATCACGTACTGGGTATGTGGCAACGTCATCATCTGGATCTCAGAGGCTAGAGAGAGAGAGACAGAGAGAGAGACAGGAGAGACAGGAGAGAGAGAGAGACAGAGAGAGAGAGAGAGAGAGAGAAGGAGTGAGACAGGAGAGACAGGAGAGAGAGCGAGAGAGAGAGAGAGAAGGAGTGAGACAGGAGAGACAGGAGAGAGAGCGAGAGAGAGAGAGAGAAGAAGTGAGACAGGAGAGACAGGAGAGAGAGCGAGACACAGTCCCTAGAGCTCAACTTGTGTAAACGTCCTCTAACCCTGAACCAATACAACGAGTGTGAGCAAAGGAACACTATATTGAAAAAACAGCTGAAGGATGTGTTCCTCTGCCCAGTTGTTGCTGACGCATGCCAGACCTTAAAACACCTGGTACTTTACATATCAGGTAACTACCAGTGCCTTCGGAAAAGTATTCAGACCCCTTGACTTTTTCCACATTTTGTTACGTTACAGCCTTATTCTAAAATGGATTAAATAAATACAAATCCTCAACAATCTACACACAATACCCCATAATGACATCACAATACCCCATAATGACATCACAATACCCCATAATGACATCACAATACCCCATAATGACAAAGCAAAAACAGGTTTATTTAAAAAAATATCTAATGTATAACAAATAAACAGATACTATATTTACATTCAGACCCTTTGCTATGGGACTCCAAATTGAGCTCAGGTGCATTCCGTTTTCATTGATCATCCTTGGCCGCAGGGCCAGACAAATTACCAGGACGTGTACTCCGAGCATGCGCTGACCAACTGGCAAGTGTCTTCACTGACATTTTCAACCTCTCCCTGGCAGAGTCTGTAATACCAACATGTTTTAAGCAGACCACCATAGTCCCTGTGCCCAAGAACACTAAGGTAACCTGCATAAATGACTACTGACCCGTAGCACTCACATCCATAGCCACAAAGTGCTTTGAAAGGCTGGTCATGGCTCACATCAACACCATCATCCCAGAAACCCTAGACCCACTCCAATTTGCATACCAACCCAACAGATCCACAGATGAAGCAATCTCTATTGCACTTCACACTCCCCTTTCCCACCTGGACAAAAGGAACACCTATGTGAGAATGCTGTTCATTGAATACAGCTCAGCGTTCAACACCATAGTGCCCTCAAAGCTCATCAATACGCTAAGGACCCTGGGACTAAACACCTCCCTCTGCAACTGGATCCTGGACTTCCTGACGGGTCGCCCCCAGGTGGTGAGGGTAGGTAACAACACATCCGCCACGCTGATCCTCAACACAGGGGCCCCTCAAGGGTGCGTGCTCAGTCCCCTCCTGTACTCCTTGTTCACCCACAACTGCATGGCCAGGCACGACTCCAACACCATCATCAAGTTTGCCGATGACACAACAGTGGTAGGCCTGATCACCGACAACAACGAGACAGCCTATAGGGAGGTCAGAGACCTGGCAGTGTGGTGCCAGGACAACAACCTCTCCCTCAACGTGACCAAAACAAAGGAGATGATTGTGGACTACAGGAAAAAGAGGACCGAGCCACGCCTCCATTCTCATCAATGGGGCTGCAGTGGAACAGGTTGAGAGCTTTAATTTCCTTGGTGTCCACATCACCAACAAACTAACATGGTCCAAGCACACCAAAACAGTCGTGAAGAGGGCACAACAAAATCTATTCCCACCCTAGGAGACTGAAAAGATTTGGCATGGGTCCTCAGATCCTCAAAAGATTCTACAGCTGCACCATCGAGAGCATCCTGACTGGTTGCGTCACTGCCTGGTATGGATCACCTTCCAACAGGACAACAACCCTAAGCACACAGCCAAGACAACGCGGGAGTGGCTTCAGGACAAGTCTCTGAATGTCCTTGAGTGACCCAGCCAGAGCCCGGACTTGAACCCAGATCAAACATCAAACATGTACTGAGTAAAGGGTCTGAATAGTTCTGTAAATGTGATAGTTCAGGTTTTTTTTAATATACATTTGCAAAAAGCCCTTAACCTGTTTTGCTTTGTCATTATGGGGTATTGTGATGTCATTATGGGGTATTGTGATGTCATTATGGGGTATTGTGATGTCATTATGGGGTGTTGTGTGTAGATTGTTGAGGGGGAAAAAAACAACTTAATCCATTTTAGAATAAGGCTGTAACGTAACACAATGTGGACAAAGGGGTCTGAATACTTTGCGAAGGCACTTTATATCGTATTTTTTTTAAAACCTGGTGCATGCAGAGCCCAGCCCAATCCAGGCAGTGGTACTCACGGTATCCTCGGTAGTTCCAGTTGCCGGGGATGTAGGCGTGCTGCACAGAGCCCTGCTGATTGGATGACGTCTGGAGGGCGTGACTCTGGGCCAGGGTCACAGGGGTCAGCTGGGCGGGGCTTAACTCCTGGGTCACCTGGGAGGAAGGGCTTAGAGGCTGACCCTGCAGGACCAACAGAGGACGATTGGTTGATTGTTGGATTGATACAGACCATGTTGAATGCACTATGTAGCTCTGGATAAGAGCATCTGCTGAATGACCAAAATGTCAAATGTAAAATCAGTATTTGCTTTAAAACATAGCACAGGTTCAGAGTACTGCAAGGAGTTAGTACCCCTAGTAAGGAGTTAGTACCCCTAGTAAGGAGTTAGTATCCCTAGTAAGGAGTTAGAACCCCTAGTAAGGATTTAGAACCCCTAGTAAGGATTTAGAACCCCTATAGATCCCCTAGTAAGGAGTTAGAACCCCTAGTAAGGAGTTAGAACCCCTAGTAAGGAGTTAGAACCCCTATAGAACCCCATGTAAGGTGTTAGAACCCCTAGTAAGGAGTTAGAACCCCTAGTAAGGAGTTAGAACCCCTATAGAACCCCTAGTAAGGAGTTAGTATCCCTAGTAAGGAATTAGTATCCCTAGTAAGGAGTTAGTACCCCTAGTAAGGAATTAGTATCCCTAGTAAGGAGTTAGTATCCCTAGTAAGGAGTTAGTATCCCTAGTAAGGAGTTAGTACCCCTAGTAAGGAATTAGTATCCCTAGTAAGGAATTAGTATCCCTAGTAAGGAGTTAGTATCCCTAGTAAGGAATTAGTATCCCTAGTAAGGAGTTAGTATCCCTAGTAAGGAGTTAGTATCCCTAGTAAGGAGTTAGTATCCCTAGTAAGGAGTTAGTATCCCTAGTAAGGAGTTAGTATCCCTAGTAAGGAGTTAGTATCCCTAGTAAGGAGTTAGTATCCCTAGTAAGGAGTTAGTACCCCTAGTAAGGAGTTAGTACCCCTAGTAAGGAATTAGTATCCCTAGTAAGAAGTTAGTATCCCTAGTAAGGAGTTAGTATCCCTAGTAATGAGTTAGAACCCCTAGTAAGGAGTTAGTATCCCTAGTAAGGAGTTAGTAACCCTAGTCAGGAGTTAAAACCCCTAGTCAGGAATTAGAACCCCTATAGAACCCCTAGTAAGAAGTTATAACACCTAGTAAGGAGTTAGAACCCCTATAGAACCCCTAGTAAGAAGTTATAACACCTAGTCAGGAGTTAGAACCCCTATAGAACCCCTAGTAAGGGGTTAGTATCCCTAGCAAGGAGTTAGTACCCCTAGTAAGGATTTAGAACCCCTATAGAACCCCTAGTAAGGAGTTAGAACCCCTAGTAAGGAGTTAGAACCCCTAGTAAAGAGTTAGAACCCCTAGTAAAGAGTTAGTATCCCTAGTAAAGAGTTAGTACCCCTAGTAAAGAGTTAGTACCCCTAGTAAAGAGTTAGTACCCCTAGTAAAGAGTTAGTACCCCTAGAAAAGAGTTAGTACCCCTAGTAAAGAGTTAGTATCCCTAGTAAAGAGTTAGTACCCCTAGTAAAGAGTTAGTACCCCTAGTAAAGAGTTAGTACCCCTAGTAAAGAGTTAGTACCCCTAGTAAAGAGTTAGTACCCCTAGTAAAGAGTTAGTACCCCTAGTAAAGAGTTAGTACCCCTAGTAAGGAGTTAGTAACCCTAGTAAGGAGTTAATATCCCTAGTAAGGAGTTAGTACCCCTAGTAAGGAGTTAGTACCCCTATAGAACCCCTAGTAAGGAGTTAGTACCCCTAGTAAGGAGTTAGAACCCCTAGTAAGGAGTTAGTATCCCTAGTAAGGAGTTAGTACCCCTAGTAAGGAGTTAGTATCCCTAGTAAGGAGTTAGAACCCCTAGTAAGGAGTTAGATCCCCTAGTAAGGAGTTAGAACCCCTAGTAAGGAGTTAGATCCCCTAGTAAGGAGTTAGATCCCCTAGTAAGGAGTTAGAACCCCTATAGAACCCCTAGTAAGGAGTTAGAACCCCTATAGAACCCCTAGTAATGTGTTAGAACCCCTAGTAAAGAGTTAGTATCCCTAGTAAAGAGTTAGAACCCCTAGTAAGGAGTTAGTATCCCTAGTAAAGAGTTAGAACCCCTAGTAAGGCGTTAGAACCCCATGTAAGGAGTTAGAACCCCTATAGAACCCCTAGTAAGGCGTTAGAACCCCTAGTAAGGCGTTAGAACCCCTATAGAACCCCTAGTAAGGTGTTAGATCCCCATGTAAGGTGTTAGATCCCCTATAGAACCCCTAGTAAGGTGTTAGAACCCCTATAGAACCCCTAGTCAGGTGTTAGAACCCCTAGTAAGGTGTTAGAACCCCTAGTAAGGTGTTAGAACCCCTATAGAACCCCTAGTAAGGTGTTAGAACCCCTAGTAAGGTGTTAGAACCCCTAGTAAGGCGTTAGAACCCCTATAGAACCCCTAGTACGGTGTTAGAACCCCTAGTAAGGTGTTAGAACCCCTAGTAAGGCGTTAGAACCCCTATGGAACCCCTAGTAAGGTGTTAGAACCCCTATAGAACCCCTAGTAAGGTGTTAGAACCCCTATAGAACCCCTAGTAAGGTGTTAGAACCCCTAGTAAGGTGTTAGAACCCCTAGTAAGGCGTTAGAACCCCTAGTAAGGCGTTAGAACCCCTATAGAACCCCTAGTAAGGTGTTAGAACCCCTAGTAAGGCGTTAGAACCCCTATAGAACCCCTAGTAAGGTGTTAGAACCCCTATAGAACCCCTAGTAAGGTGTTAGATCCCCTAGTAAGGAGTTAGAACCCCTAGTAAGGAGTTAGAACCCCTATAGAACCCCTAGTAAGGAGTTAGTACCCCTATAGAACCCCTAGTAAGGAGTTAGAACCCCTATAGAACCCCTAGTAAGGAGTTAGAACCCCTAGTAAGGAGTTAGAACCCCTATAGAACCCCTAGTAAGGAGTTAGAACCCCTAGTAAGGAGTTAGAACCCCTAGTAAGGAGTTAGAACCCCTAGTAAGGAGTTAGAACCCCTAGTAAGGAGTTAGAACCCCTAGTAAGGAGTTAGAACCCCTATAGAACCCCTAGTAAGGAGTTAGAACCCCTAGTAAGGAGTTAGAACCCCTATAGAACCCCTAGTAAGGAGTTAGAACCCCTATAGAACCCCTAGTAAAGAGTTCGACCCCTAGTAAGGAGTTAGAACCCCTAGTAAGGAGTTAGAACCCCTAGTAAGGAGTTAGAACCCCTAGTAAGGAGTTAGAACCCCTAGTAAGGAGTTAGAACCCCTAGTAAGGAGTTAGAACCCCTATAGAACCCCTAGTAAGGAGTTAGAACCCCTATAGAACCCCTAGTAAGGAGTTAGAACCCCTATAGAACCCCTAGTAAAGAGTTAGAACCCCTATAGAACCCCTAGTAAGGAGTTAGAACCCCTATAGAACCCCTAGTAAAGAGTTCGACCCCTAGTAAGGAGTTAGAACCCCTATAGACCCCTAGTAAAGTGTTAGGTATTATTCTATCTTGACAAATGACAGCGGCTAAGGCGGCCCTGTGAAGAGACTAGTGTTTACCTGCGTATTCTGTCCTGCCTCTGACACCTGTATGTGTTGCACCTGTATGGAGTGTTGGCTGTAACCATGGGGATCATGGAGCTGGGAAACATCCACGGTGGAATGCTGGGAGTGGGGAGAGCCCGCCTGAGGGAGGAAGAAGAAGCCAGAGACACACAGATCAGGTACATCATGTTTTTACAGGTTGAAGGGGTTAGGGTCTAGGGGTTAGGGTCTAGGGGTTAGGCTCCAGGGGTTAGGGTCTAGGGGTTAGGGTCCAGGGTTAGGGTCTAGGGGTTAGGGTCCAGGGTTAGGGTCTAGGGGTTAGGGTCTAGGGGTTAGGTTCTAGGGGTTAGGGTCCAGGGGTTAGAGTCCAGGGGTTAGGGTCCAGGGGTTAGGGTCCAGGGGTTAGGGTCTAGGGGTTAGGGTCTAGGGGTTAGGGTCTAGGGGTTAGGGTCCAGGGATTAGAGTCTAGAGGTCAGGGTCTAGGGATTAGGGTCTAGAGGTCAGGGTCTAGGGGTTAGGGTTCAGGGGTTAGGGTCTTACCTGAACTTGGACCACCTGTAACTGTATGTGTTGAGGCTGGTTGATCCCTCCTCCTGATTGGCTGACTGGTATATACTGGATCCTCTGGTAATCCCCTGCGGCAGTACGGTAGTCTGTGGTCAGGGTCTGGGACAGCTCTGTCATCGCCTGGGTCAACAGGTCTGTCGTCTGGGGAAAGAAGAGAATTAGTGACTGATTGGTTGATTGGAGATCTCATATCACTTCACCATCTCTGTATTTGTGTGTGTGTGTGTATAATTGTGTGTGTGTGTGTGTATAATTGTGTGTGTGTGTGTTCTCACCACGACAGCCTCAGAAGTGGTCCCGTCGGTGGTGATGACAGCAGGGGCAGAGCAGATGACGGCGGTTGTGAGGGGAGCCTGGATGGTGTTGGCTAGCTGGGCGTACTCAGGGTGCTTCTTACGGATGTGCTGCACCATCTTAGTCTGGGGGTGGGGGTGGGGGGGGGGGGGGGGCACAGGGCAAGGGTCAGGTCCCATGAGAAAACTTTCTACATAGCCTAGAATTCAGCAAGAGTGCTGGGTTTCGATCCAACCCAGCACAAAGACATCCCTCGTCAGTCCAGTAGAGGGACATTATATCTCTACAGGACAAGACAGTAGAGGGACATTATATCTCTACAGGACAAGACAGTAGAGGGACATTATATCTCTACAGGACAAGACAGTAGAGGGACATTATATCACTACAGGACAAGACAGTAGAGGGACATTATATCACTACAGGACAAGACAGTAGAGGGACATTATATCACTACAGGACAAGACAGTAGATGGACATTATATCACTACAGGACAAGACAGTAGAGGGACATTATATCTCTACAGGACAAGACAGTAGAGGGACATTATATCACTACAGGACAAGACAGTAGAGGGACATTATATCTCTACAGGACAAGACAGTAGAGGGACATTATATCACTACAGGACAAGACAGTAGAGGGACATTATATATCTACAGGACAAAGACACCCAGACCCTGGTAAAATATTCACACTGATTGGTCTCCAACTGAGAAGATCCAAAATGAGCAGGCTTTTGTTCCTGCCCAACACTATTATGTTATAACAGACGGTACCTTGCTACTGTACTGCTTGGCACAGTGCGGACAGCAGACGGGAGCGGTGGCGATCGTTCCCGTCAGTTGGGTGTGTGTGCTCAGCATGGGGTCGGGCTCCCCGGGTACGGCAGGGCGGAGCTTCCTGATGCTGGGGGGTAGTTCCGCCCCCGGGTGGTTCTTCAGGATGTGGGCCTTGCGCTTACTGGCCGACTTATACACCTGGGGGAGGGGTTATTTACAGTGTATGTTAGCATGTTGTGAAGATAGACAGAGAGACAGGGTGGTTCTTTATACTCCAACTTTAAAACTCCCATTAGTCTCTCAGGTGGTTTTGGGTTTTGACCTGGGAAGATGCATCTTAAACACCTGAAAACAGTGAAAAGGGCAAAGCTTTACCTGAGCAAAATCAACAATGCTGTTTTCACAAACAAAAAATAATTTAATTAAATTGCAACCTGTTTTCACAAACAAAACATTATTTAATTAAATTGCAACCTGTTTTCATAAACAAAAAATTATTTAATTAAATTGCAACCTGTTTCATTAACTAAAAAAGAGAACCGTTTCAGACATCTGTACCTTGTCACAGTACTGACAGAAGTAGTCTCTGTTGGGTTTGATGATGGGAAGAGTGAGCTCAGGAACTTCCTCTATCCGCATCTCAGGGTGCCGCTTAGATAGATGGTTCACCTAGGATAGAGAGAGGGAGTAGGGTCAGTATAAAACACACAGACCGACATACACCTCATCTCAGGGTGCCGCTTAGATAGATGGTTCACCTAGGATAGAGAGAGGGAGTCAGTATAAAACACACAGACCGACATACACCTCAATTATTGGCAGAGTGAAGCAGTTTTTTTTTTCATTTCTGAAAAAGTTAAGACGCATAAATACCATTACAATAAGAGGGGAGGTTAGCATTGTATATCATATCCCCAAGACATGCTAACCTCTCACCATTACAATAAGAGGGGAGGTTAGCATTGTATATCATATCCCCAAGACATGCTAACCTCTCACCATTACAATAACAGGGGAGGTTAGCATTGTATATCATATCCCCAAGACATGCTAACCTCTCACCATTACAATAACAGGGGAGGTTAGCATTGTATATCATATCCCAAAGACATGCTAACCTCTCACCATTACAATAACAGGGGAGGTTAGCATTGTATATCATATCCCCAAGACATGCTAACCTCTCACCATTACAATAACAGGGGAGGTTAGCATTGTATATCATATCCCCAAGACATGCTAACCTCTCACCATTACAATAACAGGGGAGGTTAGCATGTCTTGGGGATATGATATACAATGCTAACCTCCCCTGTTATTGTAATGGTGAGAGGTTAGCATGTCTTGGGGATATGATATACAATGCTAACCTCCCCTGTTATTGTAATGGTGAGAGGTTAGCATGTCTTGGGGATATGATATACAATGCTAACCTCCCCTGTTATTGTAATGGTGAGAGGTTAGCATGTCTTGGGGATATGATATACAATGCTAACCTCCCCTGTTATTGTAATGGTGAGAGGTTAGCATGTCTTGGGGGTATGATATTAAATGCTAACCTCCCCTGTTATTGTAATGGTGAGAGGTTAGCATGTCTTGGGGATATGATATAAAATGCTAACCTCCCCTGTTATAAAAGTGACTCCAAAATGACACATACATTATTTATCATCTCATTTCTATTGGACACAAAATAATCTGAAACACAACCAAAACAAACAGCAAATGCATCCAACAAGTTGTTAGAGTCACATGCTGGATGTTGTCATTGCGTGTTATGAATATAGGACCAAATACAAAAAAAAATTGTATGGGTAGCAGGTAGCCTAGTGGTTAGAGTGGAGGGGCGGCAGGTAGCCTAGTGGTTAGAGTGGAGGGGCGGCAGGTAGCCTAGTGGTTAGAGCGCTTGGGCCAGTAACCAACAGGTTGCTAGATCGAATCCCCCGGAGCTGACAAGGTAAAAAATATGTAGTTCTGCCCCTGAACAAGGCAGTTAACCCACTGTTCCTAGGCCAGTTAACCCACTGTTCCTAGACCAGTTAACCCACTGCTCCTAGACCAGTTAACCCACTGCTCCTAGGCCAGTTAACCCACTGTTCCTAGGCCAGTTAACCCACTGTTCCTAGGCCAGTTAACCCACTGTTCCTAGGCCAGTTAACCCACTGCTCCTAGACCAGTTAACCCACTGCTCCTAGGCCAGTTAACCCACTGCTCCTAGGCCAGTTAACCCACTGCTCCTAGGCCAGTTAACCCACTGTTCCTAGGCCAGTTAACCCACTGTTCCTAGGCCAGTTAACCCACTGTTCCTAGGCCAGTTAACCCACTGTTCCTAGACCAGTTAACCCACTGTTCCTAGACCAGTTAACCCACTGTTCCTAGGCCAGTTAACCCACTGTTCCTAGACCAGTTAACCCACTGTTCCTAGGCCGTCATTGAAAATAAGAATGGTTCTTTAACTGACTTGCCTAGTTAAATAAATAAATAAATGTTATATTTGATACAGTGCATTCTAAAGTATTCAGACCCCTTGACTTTCACACATTTGGTTACATTACAGCCTTATTCTACAAGGGACTAACTGACTAACTGACATACCTCAATCTTACCTCAACAAGGGACTAACTGACATACCTCAATCTCACCTCAACAAGGGACTAACTGACATGCCTCAATCTTACCTCAACAAGGGACTAACTGACTAACCTCAATCTGACCTCAACAAGGGACTAACTGACTAACCTCAATCTGACCTCAACAACGGACTAACTGACTAACCTCAATCTGACCTCAACAAGGGACTAACTGACTAACCTCAATCTGACCTCAACAAGGGACTAACTGACTAACCTCAATCTGACCTCAACAAGGGACTAACTGACATACCTCAATCTGACCTCAACAAGGGACTAACTGACATGCCTCAATCTGACCTCAACAAGGGAATAACTGACATGCCTCAATCTGACCTCAACAAGGGACTAACTGACATACCTCAATCTGCCCTCAACAAGGGACTAACTGACATGCCTCAATCTGACCTCAACAAGGGACTAACTGACATACCTCAATCTGCCCTCAACAAGGGACTAACTGACATACCTCAATCTGACCTCAACAAGGGACTAACTGACATACCTCAATCTGACCTCAACAAGGGACTAACTGACATGCCTCAATCTGACCTCAACAAGGGAATAACTGACATGCCTCAATCTGACCTCAACAAGGGACTAACTGACATACCTCAATCTGCCCTCAACAAGGGACTAACTGACATGCCTCAATCTGACCTCAACAAGGGACTAACTGACATACCTCAATCTGCCCTCAACAAGGGACTAACTGACATACCTCAATCTGACCTCAACAAGGGACTAACTGACATACCTCAATCTTACCTCAACAAGGGACTAACTGACATACCTCAATCTGACCTCAACAAGGGACTAACTGACATACCTCAATCTGCCCTCAACAAGGGACTAACTGACATGCCTCAATCTGACCTCAACAAGGGACTAACTGACATACCTCAATCTGCCCTCAACAAGGGACTAACTGACTAACTGACATACCTCAATCTGACCTCAACAAGGGCCTAACTGACATACCTCAATCTTACCTCAACAAGGGACTAACTGACATACCTCAATCTTACCTCAACAAGGGACTAACTGACATACCTCAATCTGACCTCAACAAGGGACTAACTGACATACCTCAATCTGCCCTCAACAAGGGACTAACTGACTAACTGACATACCTCAATCTGACCTCAACAAGGGACTAACTGACATACCTCAATCTTACCTCAACAAGGGACTAACTGACATACCTCAATCTTACCTCAACAAGGGACTAACTGACATACCTCAATCTCACCTCAACAAGGGACTAACTGACATACCTCAATCTCACCTCAACAAGGGACTAACTGACATGCCTCAATCTGACCTCAACAAGGGACTAACTGACATGCCTCAATCTGACCTCAACAAGGGACTAACTGACTAACTGACATACCTCAATCTGACCTCAACAAGGGACTAACTGACATGCCTCAATCTGACCTCAACAAGGGACTAACTGACATACCTCAATCTGCCCTCAACAAGGGACTAACTGACATACCTCAATCTGACCTCAACAAGGGACTAACTGACATACCTCAATCTGCCCTCAACAAGGGACTAACTGACATACCTCAATCTGACCTCAACAAGGGACTAACTGACATACCTCAATCTGCCCTCAACAAGGGACTAACTGACTAACTGACATACCTCAATCTGACCTCAACAAGGGACTAACTGACTAACTGACATACCTCAATCTGCCCTCAACAAGGGGCTAACTGACATACCTCAATCTGCCCTCAACAAGGGACTAACTGACTAACTGACATACCTCAATCTGCCCTCAACAAGGGGCTAACTGACATACCTCAATCTGCCCTCAACAAGGGACTAACTGACTAACTGACATACCTCAATCTGCCCTCAACAACGGACTAACTGACATACCTCAATCTGCCCTCAACAAGGGACTAACTGACATACCTCAATCTGCCCTCAACAAGGGACTAACTGACATGCCTCAATCTGACCTCAACAAGGGACTAACTGACATGCCTCAATCTGCCCTCAACAAGGGACTAACTGACATACCTCAATCTCACCTCAACAAGGGACTAACTGACATACCTCAATCTGCCCTCAACAAGGGACTAACTGACATACCTCAATCTCACCTCAACAAGGGACTAACTGACTAACTGACATACCTCAATCTCACCTCAACAAGGGACTAACTGACTAACTGACATACCTCAATCTGACCTCAACAAGGGACTAACTGACATACCTCAATCTGACCTCAACAAGGGACTAACTGACATGCCTCAATCTGACCTCAACAAGGGACTAACTGACATGCCTCAATCTGCCCTCAACAAGGGACTAACTGACATACCTCAATCTCACCTCAACAAGGGACTAACTGACTAACTGACATACCTCAATCTGCCCTCAACAAGGGACTAACTGACATACCTCACTCTGACCTCAACAAGGGACTAACTGACATACCTCAATCTTACCTCAACAACGGACTAACTGACATACCTCAATCTTACCTCAACAAGGGACTAACTGACATACCTCAATCTTACCTCAACAAGGGACTAACTGACATACCTCAATCTCACCTCAACAAGGGACTAACTGACATACCTCAATCTCACCTCAACAAGGGACTAACTGACTAACTGACATACCTCAATCTGACCTCAACAAGGGACTAACTGACATACCTCAATCTGACCTCAACAAGGGACTAACTGACATGCCTCAATCTGACCTCAACAAGGGACTAACTGACATGCCTCAATCTGACCTCAACAAGGGACTAACTGACATACCTCAATCTCACCTCAACAAGGGACTAACTGACATACCTCAATCTGCCCTCAACAAGGGACTAACTGACATACCTCAATCTGCCCTCAACAAGGGACTAACTGACATACCTCAATCTGACCTCAACAAGGGACTAACTGACTAACTGACATACCTCAATCTGCCCTCAACAAGGGACTAACTGACATACCTCAATCTGCCCTCAACAAGGGACTAACTGACATACCTCAATCTGCCCTCAACAAGGGACTAACTGACATACCTCAATCTGACCTCAACAAGGGACTAACTGACATACCTCAATCTGACCTCAACAAGGGAATAACTGACATGCCTCAATCTGACCTCAACAAGGGACTAACTGACATACCTCAATCTGCCCTCAACAAGGGACTAACTGACATGCCTCAATCTGACCTCAACAAGGGACTAACTGACATACCTCAATCTGCCCTCAACAAGGGACTAACTGACATACCTCAATCTGACCTCAACAAGGGACTAACTGACATACCTCAATCTGACCTCAACAAGGGACTAACTGACATGCCTCAATCTGACCTCAACAAGGGAATAACTGACATGCCTCAATCTGACCTCAACAAGGGACTAACTGACATACCTCAATCTGCCCTCAACAAGGGACTAACTGACATGCCTCAATCTGACCTCAACAAGGGACTAACTGACATACCTCAATCTGCCCTCAACAAGGGACTAACTGACATACCTCAATCTGACCTCAACAAGGGACTAACTGACATACCTCAATCTTACCTCAACAAGGGACTAACTGACATACCTCAATCTGACCTCAACAAGGGACTAACTGACATACCTCAATCTGCCCTCAACAAGGGACTAACTGACATGCCTCAATCTGACCTCAACAAGGGACTAACTGACATACCTCAATCTGCCCTCAACAAGGGACTAACTGACTAACTGACATACCTCAATCTGACCTCAACAAGGGCCTAACTGACATACCTCAATCTTACCTCAACAAGGGACTAACTGACATACCTCAATCTTACCTCAACAAGGGACTAACTGACATACCTCAATCTGACCTCAACAAGGGACTAACTGACATACCTCAATCTGCCCTCAACAAGGGACTAACTGACTAACTGACATACCTCAATCTGACCTCAACAAGGGACTAACTGACATACCTCAATCTTACCTCAACAAGGGACTAACTGACATACCTCAATCTCACCTCAACAAGGGACTAACTGACATACCTCAATCTCACCTCAACAAGGGACTAACTGACATGCCTCAATCTGACCTCAACAAGGGACTAACTGACATGCCTCAATCTGACCTCAACAAGGGACTAACTGACTAACTGACATACCTCAATCTGACCTCAACAAGGGACTAACTGACATGCCTCAATCTGACCTCAACAAGGGACTAACTGACATACCTCAATCTGCCCTCAACAAGGGACTAACTGACATACCTCAATCTGACCTCAACAAGGGACTAACTGACATACCTCAATCTGCCCTCAACAAGGGACTAACTGACATACCTCAATCTGACCTCAACAAGGGACTAACTGACATACCTCAATCTGCCCTCAACAAGGGACTAACTGACTAACTGACATACCTCAATCTGACCTCAACAAGGGACTAACTGACTAACTGACATACCTCAATCTGCCCTCAACAAGGGGCTAACTGACATACCTCAATCTGCCCTCAACAAGGGACTAACTGACTAACTGACATACCTCAATCTGCCCTCAACAAGGGGCTAACTGACATACCTCAATCTGCCCTCAACAAGGGACTAACTGACTAACTGACATACCTCAATCTGCCCTCAACAACGGACTAACTGACATACCTCAATCTGCCCTCAACAAGGGACTAACTGACATACCTCAATCTGCCCTCAACAAGGGACTAACTGACATGCCTCAATCTGACCTCAACAAGGGACTAACTGACATGCCTCAATCTGCCCTCAACAAGGGACTAACTGACATACCTCAATCTCACCTCAACAAGGGACTAACTGACATACCTCAATCTGCCCTCAACAAGGGACTAACTGACTAACTGACATACCTCAATCTGACCTCAACAAGGGACTAACTGACATGCCTCAATCTGACCTCAACAAGGGACTAACTGACATACCTCAATCTGCCCTCAACAAGGGACTAACTGACATACCTCAATCTGACCTCAACAAGGGACTAACTGACATACCTCAATCTGCCCTCAACAAGGGACTAACTGACATACCTCAATCTGACCTCAACAAGGGACTAACTGACATACCTCAATCTGCCCTCAACAAGGGACTAACTGACTAACTGACATACCTCAATCTGACCTCAACAAGGGACTAACTGACTAACTGACATACCTCAATCTGCCCTCAACAAGGGGCTAACTGACATACCTCAATCTGCCCTCAACAAGGGACTAACTGACTAACTGACATACCTCAATCTGCCCTCAACAAGGGGCTAACTGACATACCTCAATCTGCCCTCAACAAGGGACTAACTGACTAACTGACATACCTCAATCTGCCCTCAACAACGGACTAACTGACATACCTCAATCTGCCCTCAACAAGGGACTAACTGACATACCTCAATCTGCCCTCAACAAGGGACTAACTGACATGCCTCAATCTGACCTCAACAAGGGACTAACTGACATGCCTCAATCTGCCCTCAACAAGGGACTAACTGACATACCTCAATCTCACCTCAACAAGGGACTAACTGACATACCTCAATCTGCCCTCAACAAGGGACTAACTGACATACCTCAATCTCACCTCAACAAGGGACTAACTGACTAACTGACATACCTCAATCTCACCTCAACAAGGGACTAACTGACTAACTGACATACCTCAATCTGACCTCAACAAGGGACTAACTGACATACCTCAATCTGACCTCAACAAGGGACTAACTGACATGCCTCAATCTGACCTCAACAAGGGACTAACTGACATGCCTCAATCTGCCCTCAACAAGGGACTAACTGACATACCTCAATCTCACCTCAACAAGGGACTAACTGACTAACTGACATACCTCAATCTGCCCTCAACAAGGGACTAACTGACATACCTCACTCTGACCTCAACAAGGGACTAACTGACATACCTCAATCTTACCTCAACAACGGACTAACTGACATACCTCAATCTTACCTCAACAAGGGACTAACTGACATACCTCAATCTTACCTCAACAAGGGACTAACTGACATACCTCAATCTCACCTCAACAAGGGACTAACTGACATGCCTCAATCTGACCTCAACAAGGGACTAACTGACATACCTCAATCTGACCTCAACAAGGGACTAACTGACATACCTCAATCTGACCTCAACAAGGGACTAACTGACATGCCTCAATCTGACCTCAACAAGGGACTAACTGACATGCCTCAATCTGCCCTCAACAAGGGACTAACTGACATACCTCAATCTCACCTCAACAAGGGACTAACTGACTAACTGACATACCTCAATCTGCCCTCAACAAGGGACTAACTGACATACCTCAATCTCACCTCAACAAGGGACTAACTGACATACCTCAATCTCACCTCAACAAGGGACTAACTGACTAACTGACATACCTCAATCTGACCTCAACAAGGGACTAACTGACATACCTCAATCTGACCTCAACAAGGGACTAACTGACATGCCTCAATCTGACCTCAACAAGGGACTAACTGACATGCCTCAATCTGACCTCAACAAGGGACTAACTGACATACCTCAATCTCACCTCAACAAGGGACTAACTGACATACCTCAATCTGCCCTCAACAAGGGACTAACTGACATACCTCAATCTGCCCTCAACAAGGGACTAACTGACATACCTCAATCTGACCTCAACAAGGGACTAACTGACTAACTGACATACCTCAATCTGCCCTCAACAAGGGACTAACTGACATACCTCAATCTGCCCTCAACAAGGGACTAACTGACATACCTCAATCTGCCCTCAACAAGGGACTAACTGACATACCTCAATCTGACCTCAACAAGGGACTAACTGACATACCTCAATCTGACCTCAACAAGGGAATAACTGACATGCCTCAATCTGACCTCAACAAGGGACTAACTGACATACCTCAATCTGCCCTCAACAAGGGACTAACTGACATGCCTCAATCTGACCTCAACAAGGGACTAACTGACATACCTCAATCTGCCCTCAACAAGGGACTAACTGACATACCTCAATCTGACCTCAACAAGGGACTAACTGACATACCTCAATCTGACCTCAACAAGGGACTAACTGACATGCCTCAATCTGACCTCAACAAGGGAATAACTGACATGCCTCAATCTGACCTCAACAAGGGACTAACTGACATACCTCAATCTGCCCTCAACAAGGGACTAACTGACATGCCTCAATCTGACCTCAACAAGGGACTAACTGACATACCTCAATCTGCCCTCAACAAGGGACTAACTGACATACCTCAATCTGACCTCAACAAGGGACTAACTGACATACCTCAATCTTACCTCAACAAGGGACTAACTGACATACCTCAATCTGACCTCAACAAGGGACTAACTGACATACCTCAATCTGCCCTCAACAAGGGACTAACTGACATGCCTCAATCTGACCTCAACAAGGGACTAACTGACATACCTCAATCTGCCCTCAACAAGGGACTAACTGACTAACTGACATACCTCAATCTGACCTCAACAAGGGCCTAACTGACATACCTCAATCTTACCTCAACAAGGGACTAACTGACATACCTCAATCTTACCTCAACAAGGGACTAACTGACATACCTCAATCTGACCTCAACAAGGGACTAACTGACATACCTCAATCTGCCCTCAACAAGGGACTAACTGACTAACTGACATACCTCAATCTGACCTCAACAAGGGACTAACTGACATACCTCAATCTTACCTCAACAAGGGACTAACTGACATACCTCAATCTCACCTCAACAAGGGACTAACTGACATACCTCAATCTCACCTCAACAAGGGACTAACTGACATGCCTCAATCTGACCTCAACAAGGGACTAACTGACATGCCTCAATCTGACCTCAACAAGGGACTAACTGACTAACTGACATACCTCAATCTGACCTCAACAAGGGACTAACTGACATGCCTCAATCTGACCTCAACAAGGGACTAACTGACATACCTCAATCTGCCCTCAACAAGGGACTAACTGACATACCTCAATCTGACCTCAACAAGGGACTAACTGACATACCTCAATCTGCCCTCAACAAGGGACTAACTGACATACCTCAATCTGACCTCAACAAGGGACTAACTGACATACCTCAATCTGCCCTCAACAAGGGACTAACTGACTAACTGACATACCTCAATCTGACCTCAACAAGGGACTAACTGACTAACTGACATACCTCAATCTGCCCTCAACAAGGGGCTAACTGACATACCTCAATCTGCCCTCAACAAGGGACTAACTGACTAACTGACATACCTCAATCTGCCCTCAACAAGGGGCTAACTGACATACCTCAATCTGCCCTCAACAAGGGACTAACTGACTAACTGACATACCTCAATCTGCCCTCAACAACGGACTAACTGACATACCTCAATCTGCCCTCAACAAGGGACTAACTGACATACCTCAATCTGCCCTCAACAAGGGACTAACTGACATGCCTCAATCTGACCTCAACAAGGGACTAACTGACATGCCTCAATCTGCCCTCAACAAGGGACTAACTGACATACCTCAATCTCACCTCAACAAGGGACTAACTGACATACCTCAATCTGCCCTCAACAAGGGACTAACTGACATACCTCAATCTCACCTCAACAAGGGACTAACTGACTAACTGACATACCTCAATCTGACCTCAACAAGGGACTAACTGACATACCTCAATCTGACCTCAACAAGGGACTAACTGACATGCCTCAATCTGACCTCAACAAGGGACTAACTGACATGCCTCAATCTGCCCTCAACAAGGGACTAACTGACATACCTCAATCTCACCTCAACAAGGGACTAACTGACTAACTGACATACCTCAATCTGCCCTCAACAAGGGACTAACTGACATACCTCACTCTGACCTCAACAAGGGACTAACTGACATACCTCAATCTTACCTCAACAACGGACTAACTGACATACCTCAATCTTACCTCAACAAGGGACTAACTGACATACCTCAATCTTACCTCAACAAGGGACTAACTGACATACCTCAATCTGCCCTCAACAAGGGACTAACTGACATACCTCAATCTGCCCTCAACAAGGGACTAACTGACATACCTCAATCTGACCTCAACAAGGGACTAACTGACATACCTCAATCTGACCTCAACAAGGGAATAACTGACATGCCTCAATCTGACCTCAACAAGGGACTAACTGACATACCTCAATCTGCCCTCAACAAGGGACTAACTGACATGCCTCAATCTGACCTCAACAAGGGACTAACTGACATACCTCAATCTGCCCTCAACAAGGGACTAACTGACATACCTCAATCTGACCTCAACAAGGGACTAACTGACATACCTCAATCTGACCTCAACAAGGGACTAACTGACATGCCTCAATCTGACCTCAACAAGGGAATAACTGACATGCCTCAATCTGACCTCAACAAGGGACTAACTGACATACCTCAATCTGCCCTCAACAAGGGACTAACTGACATGCCTCAATCTGACCTCAACAAGGGACTAACTGACATACCTCAATCTGCCCTCAACAAGGGACTAACTGACATACCTCAATCTGACCTCAACAAGGGACTAACTGACATACCTCAATCTTACCTCAACAAGGGACTAACTGACATACCTCAATCTGACCTCAACAAGGGACTAACTGACATACCTCAATCTGCCCTCAACAAGGGACTAACTGACATGCCTCAATCTGACCTCAACAAGGGACTAACTGACATACCTCAATCTGCCCTCAACAAGGGACTAACTGACTAACTGACATACCTCAATCTGACCTCAACAAGGGCCTAACTGACATACCTCAATCTTACCTCAACAAGGGACTAACTGACATACCTCAATCTTACCTCAACAAGGGACTAACTGACATACCTCAATCTGACCTCAACAAGGGACTAACTGACATACCTCAATCTGCCCTCAACAAGGGACTAACTGACTAACTGACATACCTCAATCTGACCTCAACAAGGGACTAACTGACATACCTCAATCTTACCTCAACAAGGGACTAACTGACATACCTCAATCTCACCTCAACAAGGGACTAACTGACATACCTCAATCTCACCTCAACAAGGGACTAACTGACATGCCTCAATCTGACCTCAACAAGGGACTAACTGACATGCCTCAATCTGACCTCAACAAGGGACTAACTGACTAACTGACATACCTCAATCTGACCTCAACAAGGGACTAACTGACATGCCTCAATCTGACCTCAACAAGGGACTAACTGACATACCTCAATCTGCCCTCAACAAGGGACTAACTGACATACCTCAATCTGACCTCAACAAGGGACTAACTGACATACCTCAATCTGCCCTCAACAAGGGACTAACTGACATACCTCAATCTGACCTCAACAAGGGACTAACTGACATACCTCAATCTGCCCTCAACAAGGGACTAACTGACTAACTGACATACCTCAATCTGACCTCAACAAGGGACTAACTGACTAACTGACATACCTCAATCTGCCCTCAACAAGGGGCTAACTGACATACCTCAATCTGCCCTCAACAAGGGACTAACTGACTAACTGACATACCTCAATCTGCCCTCAACAAGGGGCTAACTGACATACCTCAATCTGCCCTCAACAAGGGACTAACTGACTAACTGACATACCTCAATCTGCCCTCAACAAGGGACTAACTGACATACCTCAATCTGCCCTCAACAAGGGACTAACTGACATGCCTCAATCTGACCTCAACAAGGGACTAACTGACATGCCTCAATCTGCCCTCAACAAGGGACTAACTGACATACCTCAATCTCACCTCAACAAGGGACTAACTGACATACCTCAATCTGCCCTCAACAAGGGACTAACTGACATACCTCAATCTCACCTCAACAAGGGACTAACTGACTAACTGACATACCTCAATCTCACCTCAACAAGGGACTAACTGACTAACTGACATACCTCAATCTGACCTCAACAAGGGACTAACTGACATACCTCAATCTGACCTCAACAAGGGACTAACTGACATGCCTCAATCTGACCTCAACAAGGGACTAACTGACATGCCTCAATCTGCCCTCAACAAGGGACTAACTGACATACCTCAATCTCACCTCAACAAGGGACTAACTGACTAACTGACATACCTCAATCTGCCCTCAACAAGGGACTAACTGACATACCTCACTCTGACCTCAACAAGGGACTAACTGACATACCTCAATCTTACCTCAACAACGGACTAACTGACATACCTCAATCTTACCTCAACAAGGGACTAACTGACATACCTCAATCTTACCTCAACAAGGGACTAACTGACATACCTCAATCTCACCTCAACAAGGGACTAACTGACATGCCTCAATCTGACCTCAACAAGGGACTAACTGACATACCTCAATCTGACCTCAACAAGGGACTAACTGACATACCTCAATCTGACCTCAACAAGGGACTAACTGACATGCCTCAATCTGACCTCAACAAGGGACTAACTGACATGCCTCAATCTGCCCTCAACAAGGGACTAACTGACATACCTCAATCTCACCTCAACAAGGGACTAACTGACTAACTGACATACCTCAATCTGCCCTCAACAAGGGACTAACTGACATACCTCAATCTCACCTCAACAAGGGACTAACTGACATACCTCAATCTCACCTCAACAAGGGACTAACTGACTAACTGACATACCTCAATCTGACCTCAACAAGGGACTAACTGACATACCTCAATCTGACCTCAACAAGGGACTAACTGACATGCCTCAATCTGACCTCAACAAGGGACTAACTGACATGCCTCAATCTGACCTCAACAAGGGACTAACTGACATACCTCAATCTCACCTCAACAAGGGACTAACTGACATACCTCAATCTGCCCTCAACAAGGGACTAACTGACATACCTCAATCTGACCTCAACAAGGGACTAACTGACATACCTCAATCTGACCTCAACAAGGGACTAACTGACTAACTGACATACCTCAATCTGCCCTCAACAAGGGACTAACTGACATACCTCAATCTGCCCTCAACAAGGGACTAACTGACATACCTCAATCTGCCCTCAACAAGGGACTAACTGACATACCTCAATCTGACCTCAACAAGGGACTAACTGACATACCTCAATCTGACCTCAACAAGGGACTAACTGACATACCTCAATCTGCCCTCAACAAGGGACTAACTGACATACCTCAATCTGCCCTCAACAAGGGACTAACTGACTAACTGACATACCTCAATCTGCCCTCAACAAGGGACTAACTGACTAACTGACATACCTCAATCTGCCCTCAACAAGGGACTAACTGACTAACTGACATACCTCAATCTGCCCTCAACAAGGGACTAACTGACTAACTGACATACCTCAATCTGCCCTCAACAAGGGACTAACTGACATACCTCAATCTGCCCTCAACAAGGGACTAACTGACTAACTGACATACCTCAATCTGCCCTCAACAAGGGACTAACTGACATACCTCAATCTGCCCTCAACAAGGGACTAACTGACATACCTCAATCTGCCCTCAACAAGGGACTAACTGACATACCTCAATCTGCCCTCAACAAGGGACTAACTGACACCTCAATCTGACCTCAACAAGGGACTAACTGACATACCTCAATCTGACCTCAACAAGGGACTAACTGACATACCTCAATCTGCCCTCAACAAGGGACTAACTGACTAACTGACATACCTCAATCTGCCCTCAACAAGGGGCTAACTGACATACCTCAATCTGCCCTCAACAAGGGACTAACTGACATACCTCAATCTGCCCTCAACAAGGGACTAACTGACATACCTCAATCTGCCCTCAACAAGGGACTAACTGACATACCTCAATCTGCCCTCAACAAGGGGCTAACTGACATACCTCAATCTGCCCTCAACAAGGGGCTAACTGACATACCTCAATCTGCCCTCAACAAGGGACTAACTGACTAACTGACATACCTCAATCTGCCCTCAACAAGGGGCTAACTGACTAACTGACATACCTCAATCTGCCCTCAACAAGGGACTAACTGACATACCTCAATCTGCCCTCAACAAGGGACTAACTGACATACCTCAATCTGCCCTCAACAAGGGACTAACTGACAGACCTCAATCTGACCTCAACAAGGGACTAACTGACATACCTCAATCTGCCCTCAACAAGGGACTAACTGACATACCTCAATCTGACCTCAACAAGGGACTAACTGACATGCCTCAATCTGCCCTCAACAAGGGACTAACTGACATACCTCAATCTGCCCTCAACAAGGGACTAACTGACATACCTCAATCTGCCCTCAACAAGGGACTAACTGACATACCTCAATCTGCCCTCAACAAGGGACTAACTGACATACCTCAATCTGCCCTCAACAAGGGACTAACTGACATACCTCAATCTGCCCTCAACAAGGGACTAACTGACATACCTCAATCTGCCCTCAACAAGGGGCTAACTGACATACCTCAATCTGACCTCAACAAGGGACTAACTGACATACCTCAATCTGCCCTCAACAAGGGACTAACTGACATACCTCAATCTGCCCTCAACAAGGGGCTAACTGACTAACTGACATACCTCAATCTGCCCTCAACAAGGGACTAACTGACATACCTCAATCTGCCCTCAACAAGGGACTAACTGACATACCTCAATCTGCCCTCAACAAGGGACTAACTGACATACCTCAATCTGCCCTCAACAGGGGACTAACTGACATACCTCAATCTGACCTCAACAAGGGACTAACTGACATACCTCAATCTGCCCTCAACAAGGGACTAACTGACATACCTCAATCTGACCTCAACAAGGGACTAACTGACATGCCTCAATCTGCCCTCAACAAGGGACTAACTGACATACCTCAATCTGCCCTCAACAAGGGACTAACTGACATACCTCAATCTGCCCTCAACAAGGGACTAACTGACATGCCTCAATCTGCCCTCAACAAGGGGCTAACTGACATACCTCAATCTGCCCTCAACAAGGGGCTAACTGACATACCTCAATCTGCCCTCAACAAGGGGCTAACTGACTAACTGACATACCTCAATCTGCCCTCAACAAGGGGCTAACTGACATACCTCAATCTGCCCTCAACAAGGGGCTAACTGACATACCTCAATCTGCCCTCAACAAGGGGCTAACTGACATGCCTCAATCTGCCCTCAACAAGGGACTAACTGACTAACTGACATACCTCAATCTGCCCTCAACAAGGGACTAACTGACATACCTCAATCTGACCTCAACAAGGGACTAACTGACATACCTCAATCTGCCCTCAACAAGGGACTAACTGACATGCCTCAATCTGCCCTCAACAAGGGACTAACTGACTAACCTCAATCTGACCTCAACAAGGGACTAACTGACATACCTCAATCTGCCCTCAACAAGGGACTAACTGACATACCTCAATCTGCCCTCAACAAGGGACTAACTGACATACCTCAATCTTACCTCAACAAGGGACTAACTGACATACCTCAATCTGACCTCAACAAGGGACTAACTGACATACCTCAATCTGCCCTCAACAAGGGACTAACTGACATGCCTCAATCTGACCTCAACAAGGGACTAACTGACATGCCTCAATCTGCCCTCAACAAGGGACTAACTGACATACCTCAATCTCACCTCAACAAGGGACTAACTGACATGCCTCAATAAGACCATCAGGCCAAATAACAAAAGTGAAAACAGGTTTTTAGATATGTTTGCAAATGTATTCAAAATAAATAAAAAAACAAACCTTATTTACATTCTGTAAGTATTCAGACCCCTATTCTGTATTCTGCCCCTGAACAAGGTAGTTAACTGACTTAACTGACTTTAAAAAATAAAAAAATGGTGGTGGTGGCATCATGTTTTTCAGCGGATGGGAGACTAGTCAGGATCACCTGACATGATGACTCCTTGCTGTCCCCAGTCCACCTGGCCATGCTAGTGATGGGAGACTAGTCAGGATCAATGGAAAGATGAATGGAGCAAAAAGAAGGCCAGTTTTATTGCTTCTTTAATCAGGACAACCGTTTTCAGCTGTGATAAAAAAAAAAGGGTTTTCTAATGATCAATTAAATTAAAATTATGAACTTGATTAGGGAAGTTAGGAACCAATATACACAGGCAATTAGAAAAGCCAAGGCTAGCTTTTTCAAGCAGAAATTTGCATCCTGAAGCACAAACTCAAAATAGTTCTGGGACACTGAAGTCCATGGAGAATAAGAACACCTCATCCCAGCTGCCCACTGCACTGAAGATAGGAAACACTGTCACCGCCGATAAATCCACGATAATTGAGAATTTCAATAAGCATTTTTCTACGGCTGACCATGCTTTTCACCTGGCTACCCCTACCCCGGTCAACAGCCCTGCACCCCCCACAGAAACCTGACCAAGCCTCCCATTTCTCCTTCACCCAAATCCAGATAGCTGATGTTCTGAAAGAGCTGCAAAATCTGGATCCCTACAAATCAGCTGGGCTAGACAATCTGGACCCTCTCTTTCTAAAATGATCTGCCGAAATTGTTGCAACCCCTAAGATTCCCAAAGATTGGAAAGCAGCCGCGGACATCCCCCTCTTCAAAGGGGGAGACACTCTTGATCCAAACTGCTACAGACCTATATCCATCCTGCCCTGCCTATCTAAGGTCTTCAAAAGCCAAGTCAACAAACAGATCACTGACCATTTCGAATCCCCCCGTACCTTCTCTGCTATGCTATCTGGTTTCAGAGCTGGTTATGGGTCCACCTCAACCACGCTCAAGGTCCTAAACGATATCATAACCGCCATCGATAAGAGACAATACTGTGCAGCCGTCTTCATCGACCTTTGCCAAGGCTTTCGACTCTTGTCAATCACCATATTCTTATTGGCAGACTCAACAGCCTTGGTTTCTCAAATGATTGCCTCTCCTGGTTCAGTAACTACTTCTCAGACAGAGTTCAGTGTGTCAAATCGGAGGGCCTGTTGTCCGGACCTCTGGCAGTCTCTATGGGGGTGCCACAGGGTTCAGTTCTCGGGCCGACTCTCTTCTCTGTATACATCAATGATGTCGCTCTTGCTGCTGGTGAGTCTCTGATCCACCTCCACGCAGACGACACCATTCTGTATACTTCTGGCCCTTCTTCGGACACTGTGTTAACTAACCTCCAGACGAGGTTCAATGTCATACAACTCTCCTTTCTTGGCCTCCAACTGCTCTTAAATACAAGTAAAACTAAATGCATGCTCTTCAACCGATCACTGTCCGCACCTGCCCACCCGTCCAGCATCACTACTCTGGACGGTTCTGACTTTGAATATGTGGACAACTACAAATACCTAGGTGTCTGGCTAGACTGTAAACTCTCCTTCCAGACTCACATTATCTCCAATCCAAAATTAAATCTAGAATCGGCTTCCTATGTCGCAACAAAGCATCCTTTACTCATGCTGCCAACATACCCTCGTAAAACTGAGTATCCTACCGATCCTCGATTTCGGCGATGTCATTTACAAAATAGCCTCCAACACTCTACTCAATAAACTGGATGCAGTCTATCACAGTGTCATCCGTTTTGTCACAAAAGCCCCATATACTACCCACCACTGTGCCCTGTACGCTCTCGGTGGCTGGCCCTCGCTTCATACTCGTCGCCAAACCCACTGGTTCCAGGTCATCTACAAGACCCTGCTAGGTAAAGTCCCGCCTTATCTCAGCTCACTGGTCACCATAGCAGCACCCACTCGTAGCACGCGCTACAGCAGGTCACCCCCAAAACCAATTCTTACTTTGGCCGCCTCTCCTTCCAGTTCTCTGCTGCCAATGACTGGAACGAATTGCAAAAATCACTGAAGCTGGAGACTCATACCTCCCTCACTAGCATCTCCCTCACTAACTTAAAGCACCAGCTGTCAGAGCAGCTCACAGATCACTGCACCTGTGCATAGCCCATCTGTAAACAGCCCATCTATCTACCTACCTCATCCCCATACTGTTTTTATTTATTTTGCTCCTTTGCACCCCAGTATCTCTACTTGCACATTCATCTTCTGCACATCCTACCATTCGTGTTTAATTGCTATATTGTAATTACTTCGCCACCATGGCCTATTTATTGCCTTACCTCCCTTATCTTACCTCATTTGCACACACTGTATATAGACTTTTCTTATATATATATATATATAGTGCCTTGCGAAAGTATTCGGCCCCCTTGAACTTTGCGACCTTTTGCCACATTTCAGGCTTCAAACATAAAGATATAAAACTGTATTTTTTTGTGAAGAATCAACAACAAGTGGGACACAATCATGAAATGGAACGACAAAAATTTGATATTTCTAACTTTTTTAACAAATCAAAAACTGAAAAATTGGCCATGCAAAATTATTCAGCCCCTTTACTTTCAGTGCAGCAAACTCTCTCCAGAAGTTCAGTGAGGATCTCTGAATGATCCAATGTTGACCTAAATGACTAATGATGATAAATACAATCCACCTGTGTGTAATCAAGTCTCCGTATAAATGCACCTGCACTGTGATAGTCTCAGAGGTCCGTTAAAAGCGCAGACAGCATCATGAAGAACAAGGAACACACCAGGCAGGTCCGAGATACTGTTGTGAAGAAGTTTAAGCCGGATTTGGATACAAAAAGATTTCCCAAGCTTTAAACATCCCAAGGAGCACCGTGCAAGCGATAATATTGAAATGGAAGGAGTATCAGACCACTGCAAATCTACCAAGACCTGGCCGTCCCTCTAAACTTTCAGCTCATACAAGGAGAAGACTGATCAGAGATGCAGCCAAGAGGCCCATGATCACTCTGGATGAACTGCAGAGATCTACAGATGAGGTGGGAGACTCTGTCCATAGGACAACAATCAGTCGTATATTGCACAAATCTGGCCTTTATGGAAGAGTGGCAAGAAGAAAGCCATTTCTTAAAGATATCCATAAAAAGTGTTGTTTAAAGTTTGCCACAAGCCACCTGGGAGACACACCAAACATGTGGAAGAAGGTGCTCTGGTCAGATGAAACCAAAATTGAACTTTTTGGCAACAATGCAAAACGTTATGTTTGGCGTAAAAGCAACACAGCTCATCACCCTGAACACACCATCCCCACTGTCAAACATGGTGGTGGCAGCATCATGGTTTGTGCCTGCTTTTCTTCAGCAGGGACAGGGAAGATGGTTAAAATTGATGGGAAGATGGATGGAGCCAAATACAGGACCATTCTGGAAGAAAACCTGATGGAGTCTGCAAAAGACCTGAGACTGGGACGGAGATTTGTCTTCCAACAAGACAATGATCCAAAACATAAAGCAAAATCTACAATGGAATGGTTAAAAAATAAACATATCCAGGTGTTAGAATGGCCAAGTCAAAGTCCAGACCTGAATCCAATCGAGAATCTGTGGAAAGAACTGAAAACTGCTGTTCACAAATGCTCTCCATCCAACCTCACTGAGCTCGAGCTGTTTTGCAAGGGGGAATGGGAAAAAATTTCAGTCTCTCGATGTGCAAAACTGATAGACATACCCCAAGCGACTTACAGCTGTAATCCCAGCAAAAGGTGGCGCTACAAAGTCTTAACTTAAGGGGGCTGAATAATCTTGCATGCCCAATATTTCAGTTTTTGATTTGTTAAAAAAGTTTGAAATATCCAATAAATGTCGTTCCACTTCATGATTGTGTCCCACTTGTTGTTGATTCTTCACAAAAAAATACAGTTTTATATCTTTATGTTTGAAGCCTGAAATGTGGCAAAAGGTCGCAAAGTTCAAGGGGGCCGAATACTTTCGCAAGGCACTGTATATATACATACATACATACACACACACATACACACACACACACAAACACAGACAACACACACACACACACACAAAGACATCCACTACATATTGCAAAAGTATGTCGACACCCCTTCAAATGAGTGGCTAGTTCAGCCACAAGCGTTGCTGACAGGTGTATAAAATCGAGCTCACAGCCATGCAATCTCCATAGACAAACATCGGCAGTGAAAATGGCTTTACTGAAGAGCTCAGTGACTTTCAACACGGCACCATCATAGGATGCCACCTTTCCAACAAGTCAGTTTGTAAACGTTCTGCCCTGCTAGAGCTTCTCCCGGTCAACTGGAAGTGCTGTTAATAGGAAATGGGAAAGTCTAGGAGCAACAACGGCTCAGCTGTGAAGTGGTAGACCACACAAGCTCCCAGAACGGTGTGTGTACTCACCAGCATACCTCGGCGTCTAAAACCCATCATACACATGCGACATTTAAACATGAAGCTCTCCAAGTCTGTGGTGGGAACCTTCTGCTTCAGGGCCTTGGAGCGATGGATACGGTCTGCCTTCTTAGCCTCGCGCTCTGGGTTGTGCATCCGCTGCATGTGCTCTCTCAGCTTATCCTTACGCTGAAGGGGAGGGAGGAGTGGGGGAGAGAGGAGAGGAGAGGGGAGAGAGGAGAGGATAGGGGAGAGAGGGATGAGAGGAGAGGGGAGAGAGGAGAGGAGAGGGGAGAGAGGAGAGGAGAGGAGAGGGGAGAGAGGAGAGGAGAGGGGAGAGAGGAGAGGAGAGAGAGGAGAGGGGAGAGAGGAGAGGAGAGGGGAGAGAGGAGAGGAGAGGGGAGAGAGGAGAGGAGAGGGGAGAGAGGAGGAGGAGAGAGAGGAGAGGAGAGAGAGGAGAGGAGAGAGAGGGGAGAGAGGGATGAGAGGAGATGGGGAGAGGAGAGGTGAGGGAGAGGGTGAGGGAGAGGGTGAGAGAGAGAGAGCGAGAGAGAGGAGAAGAGAGGGTGAGAGACTGACAAGACTGAAACACACACAACCGTCTGCAGAGCAAGCTCTTTACACTCAGACGAGTCACTGTACTGGTCAGGTCAGGTGGTCTGACATACTATACTTTAGGGTCAGGAGTTTTACCTGGAAAGGTCAGAAAGTCAGGAAAGCTCTTGGTTCTACAGTTATTGGCATTTTTCTTTCATCTGTCTGTCTGTCTGTCTGTCTGTCTGTCTGTCTGTCTGTCTGTCACACACACACACACACACACACACACACACACACACACACACACACACACACCTCACCTTAAACTGCTTTCCACAGGTGGAGCAGAGGAAGTCCTTGCGGTCGCTGTGCCGCAGCATGTGGAGCCGTAGCTTGTCAGGTCTGCAGAACGCCTTGTCACAGTCTGAGCACTGAAAGATCTTCTCAGAGTGGAAGCTACGAACATGCTTCTTCACCTGGTGGAGAGACCAGACCAGGAGACCAGGAGAGAGTTAGGGAGACCACTAGAGCAGTAGATCCATGTCCTACTGTCTACTGATTGATTCATTGATTGGCACAGAGTGGCTATAATTTTAACAGGTAAGATGACTGAAAACACATTGTCATCTACAAGGGGATCAGAGGAGATGAGTTTGTATGACAGTTATACACTGAATGTACAAAACACTGACACAGGCTGACCAGGTGAATCCAGGTGAATGATCCATTATTGATCTCACCTGTTAAATCCATTTCAATCAGTGTAGATGAAGAGGAGGAGACAGGTTGAAGATGGATTAGATGAAGAGGAGGAGACAGGTTAGAGAAGGATTAGATGAAGAGGAGGAGACAGGTTAAATAAGGATTAGATGAAGAGGAGGAGACAGGTTCAATAAGGATTAGATGAAGAGGAGGAGACAGGTTCAATAAGGATTAGATGAAGAGGAGGAGACAGGTTAAATAAGGATTAGATGAAGAGGAGGAGACAGGTTAAATAAGGATTAGATGAAGAGGGGGAGACAGGTTAAATAAGGATTAGATGAAGAGGAGGAGACAGGTTGAATAAGGATTAGATGAAGAGGGGGAGACAGGTTAAATAAGGATTAGATGAAGAGGAGGAGACAGGTTCAATAAGGATTAGATGAAGAGGAGGAGACAGGTTTAAATAAGGATTAGATGAAGAGGGGGAGACAGGTTAAATAAGGATTAGATGAGAGGAGGAGACAGGTTAAATAAGGATTAGATGAAGAGGAGGAGACAGGTTAAATAAGGATTAGATGAAGAGGAGGAGGACAGGTTAAATAAGGATTAGATGAAGAGGAGGAGACAGGTTAAATAAGGATTAGATGAAGAGGAAGAGACAGGTTCAATAAGGATTAGATGAAGAGGGGGAGACAGGTTAAATAAGGATTAGATGAAGAGGAGGAGACAGGTTTGAAGATGGAACTTTTAAGCCATGACAAGGATTGTGTCCCATTCAGAAGTTGAACAGGCAAGACAACAGATGTTAGTGACTTTGAACAGGGGGGGTAGGTAGTGGGTGCCTTTGAAATGGGGGTAAGGTAGTGGGTTCCTTTGAATGGGGTAAGGTAGTGGGTGCCTTGAATGGGGGTAAGGTAGTGGGTGACTTTGTACGGGGGTCAGGTAGTGGGGGGGGGAATGGGGGTAGTGGGT
>NC_034191.2:3854834-3877334 GCF_002021735.2 Oncorhynchus kisutch
AGAGAGAGAGAGAGGAGAAGGAGAGGAGAGAGAGAGAGAGAGGAGAGAGAGAGAGGAGAGGAGAGGAACGAAGAGAAGAGAGAGAGAGAGGAGGAGGAGAGAGAGAGAGAAGAGAGAGAGAGGAGAGGAGGAGAGAGAGAGAGAGGAGAGAGATGAGAGGAGAGAGGGAGAGGAGAGAGGGAGAGGAGAGAGGAGAGAGAGACAACGTTTAAATAGACAACTTTGTTTAAAACACAGCATTCCACTGAAGCAGGAAGGACTGGACAGATGTAATGGATAGGAGATGGAGGCGTACGGTTCAGATGTCACGTAAACACCATGGAGATGACAGCCACCCCTTCCATCCTCCAAGCCCGACCTACCTGCACGTCCATCTTTACGGGGCATTAAGACGAAAGAGAGAAATATACTGTTGTCAAGACTTGGCCTCTACACACTGCATGACTACTGGTAACACTACAGACCAGGACTGTATGACTCCTGGTAACACTACAGACCAGGGCTGTAAAACACTACAGACCAGGGCTGTAAAACACTACAGACCAGGTCTGTATGACTCCTGGTAACACTACAGACCAGGGCTGCATGACTCCTGGTAACACTACAGACCAGGACTGTATGACTCCTGGTAACACTACAGACCAGGACTGTATGACTCCTGGTAACACTACAGACCAGGGCTGTAAAACACTACAGACCAGGACTGTAAAACACTACAGACCAGGGCTGTATGACTCCTGGTAACACTATAGACCAGGACTGTAAAACACTACAGACCAGGACTGTATGACTACTGGCAACACTACAGACCAGGACTGCATGACTCCTGGTAACACTACAGACCAGGGCTGTAAAACACTACAGACCAGGACTGTATGACTCCTGGTAACACTACAGACCAGGACTGTATGACTCCTGGTAACACTACAGACCAGGGCTGCATGACTCCTGGTAACGCTACAGACCAGGACTGTATGACTCCTGGTAACACTACAGACCAGGAGTGTATGACTCCTGGTAACACTACAGACCAGGACTGTATGACTCCTGGTAACACTACAGACCAGGACTGTATGACTCCTGGTAACAATACAGACCAGGGCTGTAAAACACTACAGACCAGGGCTGTATGACTCCTGGTAACACTACAGACCAGGACTGTAAAACACTACAGACCAGGACTGTATGACTCCTGGTAACACTACAGACCAGGACTGTAAAACACTACAGACCAGGACTGTATGACTCCTGGTAACACTACAGACCAGGACTGTATGACTCCTGGTAACAATACAGACCAGGACTGTATGACTCCTGGTAACAGTACAGACCAGGACTGTATGACTCCTGGTAACAGTACAGACCAGGACTGTATGACTCCTGGTAACAATACAGACCAGGACTGTATGACTCCTGGTAACACTACAGACCAGGACTGTATGACTCCTGGTAACACTACAGACCAGGACTGTATGACTCCTGGTAACACTACAGACCAGGACTGTATGACTCCTGGTAACACTACAGACCAGGACTGTATGACTCCTGGTAACACTACAGACCAGGACTGTATGACTCCTGGTAACACTACAGACCAGGACTGTATGACTCCTGGTAACACTACAGACCAGGACTGTATGACTCCTGGTAACACTACAGACCAGGACTGTATGACTCCTGGTAACACTACAGACCAGGACTGTATGACTCCTGGTAACACTACAGACCAGGACTGTATGACTCCTGGTAACACTACAGACCAGGACTGTATGACTCCTGGTAACACTACAGACCAGGACTGTATGACTCCTGGTAACAATACAGACCAGGACTGTATGACTCCTGGTAACACTACAGACCAGGGTGGCGTTCAGTCGGCACTAAACAGGAGAAAACCTTTAATGCTACCTGAAGTGTTTTTTAAAATTTATTTTACATTTCAATATGTTTTCTCCCATTTCACTACTGAACACAGCACAGGGCCTCGTCCGCTCCCCAGTCTTACCCGTATCCTCTTAGCCCGACGCATGTCCTGGGGGGTGAGGCTGAGGTGAGGTTCTGCCGGGGCAGGGGCGCTGCTCTGGGACGGGTCATCTTTGATGGGGCGTAGGGGTGGGTCGGTGGTGGTGGGTGGGGGGTCTGTTTCTGCGTCGGGGGCCAGGTCTCCTCCAGGGGTGTCTAGTTGTGCCTCTGTCTCCAACCCTCCACCCCCCTCCCCGTCTGTCTCCAGCTCTACCACCTTGAAACCATTCAGAGCTCCGTCAACTCTCTCCTCGTACGGCAACTTCCCTACGAAGCCCAGCAGCTCCTGTGACACATTCAGATACAGGTCTATCAGTATGGAGACAGACACATTCAGATTCAGGTCTATCAGTATGGAGACAGACACATTCAGATTCAGGTCTATCAGTATGGAGACAGACACATTCAGATACAGGTCTATCAGTATAGAGACAGACACATTCAGATACAGGTCTATCAGTATAGAGACAGACACATTCAGATACAGGTCTATCAGTATAGAGACAGACACATTCAGATTCAGGTCTATCAGTATGGAGACAGACACATTCAGATTCAGGTCTATCAGTATGGAGACAGACACATTCAGATTCAGGTCTATCAGTATGGAGACAGACACATTCAGATACAGGTCTATCAGTATGGAGACAGACACATTCAGATACAGGTCTATCAGTATGGAGACAGACACATTCAGATACAGGTCTATCAGTATGGAGACAGACACATTCAGATTCAGGTCTATCAGTATGGAGACAGACACATTCAGATTCAGGTCTATCAGTATGGAGACAGACACATTCAGATTCAGGTCTATCAGTATAGAGACAGACACATTCAGATTCAGGTCTATCAGTATGGAGACAGACACATTCAGATTCAGGTCTATCAGTATGGAGACAGACACATTCAGATTCAGGTCTATCAGTATGGAGACAGACACATTCAGATTCAGGTCTATCAGTATGGAGACAGACACATTCAGATACAGGTCTATCAGTATGGAGACAGACACATTCAGATACAGGTCTATCAGTATAGAGACAGACACATTCAGATTCAGGTCTATCAGTATGGAGACAGACACATTCAGATTCAGGTCTATCAGTATGTAGGTAGACCTTACTAATAATGCACTGCAGGCCCCTGGTTAACAGTAATGCACTGCAGGCCCCTGGTTAACAGTAATGCATTGCAGGCCCCTGGTTAACATTAATGCACTGCAGGCCCCTGGTTAACAGTAATGCACTGCAGGCCCCTGGTTAACAGTAATGCATTGCAGGCCCCTGGTTAACAGTAATGCATTGCAGGCCCCTGGTTAACAGTAATGCATTGCAGGCCCCTGGTTAACAGTAATGCATTGCAGGCCCCTGGTTAACAGTAATGCACTACAGGCCCCTGGTTAACAGTAATGTACTACAGGACCCTGGTTAACAGTAGTGCATTACAGGCCCCTGGTTAACAGTAGTGCACTGCGTAGAGAATAGGAGACAATTTGGGACAGTGTCTCAAAGTAAACTATGACTGTTACACAGTTGTACGTACCGGTGTCTTGTCCCCTGCCGTGGCGTTCGAAGGGTCCAACCGGATGAATTTAGGGGGGCGGCCCGGTCTCCTTCCTGTCCCAAACCTCTTCCTGCCACGCCCACGAGCACGCCCCTTCGGTCTGCAGAAACACAGGTTAAAGTCGATCCACTCGATCATTCAATTAAATCAGACTTTTTACTATGTGTTTTACTGTGTTTTACAGGTCTAGGAGAGGACTGTTGGGGACCGGTGTTGACCACTGTGTTACCTGGTGACGCAGTCCAGTTTGTCATCGTGCATGTTGAGGTGCTGCTGTAGCTGTTCTGAACTCATGAAGCGTCTGTTACACTCGTAACAGGGCCAGTTCTTCTCCTGCTCGCGTAACACTGAAAACACAACCACAGTCATGGGTCTGTTACACTCGTAACAGGGCCAGTTCTTCTCCTGCTCGCGTAACACTGAAAACACAACCACAGTCATGGGTCTGTTACACTCGTAACAGGGCCAGTTCTTCTCCTGCTCGCGTAACACTGAAAACACAACCACAGTCATGGGTCTGTTACACTCAATTCTCCACTGGTGCACCAGCACATGATTTGGTCGCAACAATTGTTTTATAATATCTTTTAGAATTCATAATGACCTAGGCTGCGTCCCATAATGTACCTGCTGTCATTACAGAACCAGGCTAATAACGACTAGCCGTCTTAGCAGAACCGGGCTAATAACGACTAGCCGTCTTAGCAGAACCGGGCTAATAACGACTAGCCGTCTTAGCAGAACCGGGCTAATAACGACTAGTCGTCTTAGCAGAACCGGGCTAATAACGACTAGCCGTCTTAGCAGAACCGGGCTAATAACGACTAGCCGCCTTAGCAGAACCAGGCTAATAACGACTAGCCGTCTTAGCAGAACCAGGCTAATAACGACTAGCCGTCTTAGCAGAACCAGGCTAATAACGACTAGCCGTCTTAGCAGAACCAGGCTAATAACGACTAGCCGTCTTAGCAGAACCAGGCTAATAACGACTAGCCGTCTTAGCAGAACCAGGCTAATAACGACTAGCCGTCTTAGCAGAACCAGGCTAATAACGACTAGCCGTCTTAGCAGAACCAGGCTAATAATGACTAGCCGTCTTAGCAGAACCAGGCTAATAACGACTAGCCGTCTTAGCAGAACCAGGCTAATAACGACTAGCCGTCTTAGCAGAACCAGGTTAATAACAACTAGCCGTCTTAGCAGAACCAGGCTAATAATGACTAGCCGTCTTAGCAGAACCAGGTTAATAACAACTAGCCGTCTCCTAAATGAGCAGTCCCTTGTGTTCTTGTATTTAAATGAGCAGTCCCTTGTGTTCTTGTATTTAAATGAGCAGTCCATGGTGTTCTTGTATTTAAATGAGCAGTCCCTTGTGTTCTTGTATTTAAATGAGCAGTCCCTTGTGTTCTTGTATTTAAATGAGCAGTCCCTTGTGTTCTTGTATTGATTTGAATCAATTTACAGTAACAGCAAATAAATAAAGTTCAAATAAATCGCAAAAATGTATTTATTGCATATTTCAGTTCCATGTGTCTGCAAAGTCCTCTAGAGGGCCTATTTAGAAGAAAAAAAGATCATTGAACGAAACACCGGCAATAAATAAAAGAAGAAAGTGAGGAGTTGGAGCTGGAGTCCCCCAGTTTTCACTCAACAAATCACACATTTTTAATTGAAAAAAAAACAAGACAATTGGATGTTCCAGCTCCACAACAATGCTTAAATCACATCAGTAGACCAATTTTAGTTTTTAGTTTTTTTAGTTTTTTTTCTTTTCAATTTTGAGGTCTGGGGAAATAGATTAGTTGGTTTATTTTTGGGAAATTGCACATTACGGTTTGAATAAATATATAAATATTTGTTTTTACAGCGTTACCAGGATTATAAAAATAATCACTGGCGACCAATTAAAAATCTGTGTCGCACCGTCAAAACCGTCGCAAATTCGACTGCTTAGGTCGCAGTATCGAACCCTGCCACAGCAGATGAAACATTAGGATTTAAATAAGCCCTGCAGTACTGAAACAAACAACTACAGTAGTGTAGAGAAAATATTAGGACCCAGAGCAAACATCACTGCTATCATAGACAAGGCTACAAACACATACATACAGTTGACGTCGGTAGTTTACATAAACCTAATACATTTAAACTCCGTTTATCACAATTCCTGACATTTAATCCTAGTATAAATTCCCTGTTTTAGGTCAGTTAAGATCACCACTTTATTTTAAGAATGTGAAATGTCAGAATAATAGTAGAGAGTGATTTTATTTCAGCTTTTATTTCTTTCATCACATTCCCAGTGGGTCAGACGTTTACATACACTCAATTAGTATTTGGCAGCATTGCCTTAAAATTGTTTAACTTGGGTCAAATGTTTTGGGTAGCATTCCACAAGCTTCCCACAATAAGTTGGGTGAATTTTGGCCCATTCCTCCTGACAGAGCTGGTGTAACTGAGTCAGGTTTGTAGGCCTCCTTGCTCGCACACGCTTTTTCAGTTCAGCCTACAAATGTTCTATAGGATTGAGGTCAGGGCTCCATTACCTTGACTTTGTTGACCTTAAGCCATTTTGCCACAACTTTGGAAGTATGCTTGGTGTCATTGTCCATTTGGAACAAACATTTGTGACCAAGCTTTAACTTCCTGACTCATGTCTTGAGATGTTGCTTCAATATACCCACATCATTTTCCTTCCTCATGATGCCATCTGTTTTGCAAAGTGCACCAGTCCCTCCTGCAGCAAAGCACCCCCACAACATGATGCTGCCACCCCCGTGCTTCACGGTTGGGATGGTGTTCTTTGGCTTGCAAGCCTCCCCCTTTTTCCTCCAAACATAACGATGGTCATTATGGCCAAACGGTTCTATTTTTGTTTCATCAGACCAAATGACATTTCTCCTAAAAGTACGATCTTTGTCCCCATGTGCAGTTGCAAACCGTAGTCTGGCTTTTTTAATGGCGGTTTTGGAGCAGTGGCTTCTTCCTTGCTCAGCGGCCTTTCAGGTTATGTCGATATAGGACTCGTTTTACTGTGGATATAGATACTTTTGTACCTGTTTCCTCCAGCATCTTCACAGGGTCCTTTGCTGTTGTTCTGGGATTGATTTGCACTTTTCACACCACAGTACGATCATCTCGAGGAGAGAGAACACGTCTCCTTCCTGAGCGGTATGACAGCTGCGTGGTCCCATGGTGTTTATACTTGCATACTATTGTTTATACAGATGAATGTGGTACCTTCAGGCATTTGGAAATTGCTCCCAAGGATGAACCAGACTTGTGGAGGTCTACAATTTTTTTTCTTAGGTCTTGGCTGATTTTCACATGATGTCAAGCACTGAGTGGCATTGAGTTTGAAGGTAGGCCTTGAAATACACCACCAATCGACTCAAATGATGTCAATTAGCCTATTAGAATCTTCTAAAGCCATGACATCATTTTCTGGAATTTTCCAAGCGGTTTAAAGGCACAGTCAACTTAGCGTATGTAAACTTCAGACCCACTGGAATTGTGATACAGTGAATTATAAGTGAAATAATCTCTGTGAACAATTGTTGGAAAAATGACTTGTGCACAAAGTAGATGTCCTAACCGACTTGTTTGTTTGTTTGTGGAGTGGTTGAAAAACTAGTTTGAATGACTCCAACCTGAGTGTATGTCAACTAGTTTTAATGACTCCAACCTGAGTGTATGTAAACTAGTTTTAATGACTCCAACCTAAGTGTATGTAAACTAGTTTTAATGACTCCAACCTGAGTGGATGTAAACTAGTTTTAATGACTCCAACCTGAGTGGATGTAAACTAGTTTTAATGACTCCAACCTGAGTGGATGTAAACTTCCTACTTCAACTGTACACAATACATTATACTTTGTATAAGCCCGTTTGGTGACGATTAAAGCTTCGGGTATGTCGGTTTCAACTTTGTCCATCTGCATTTGCAGAATTTCTCAAGCTATGTTAAGTTAGATGGGGAGCGGCGGTGAACAGCAATCTTCAAGTCTTTCCACAGAGTTTCAACGAGATTAAAGTTTCACATTCTTGTTCTGAAGCTTTGGCTGTATTCTTGGGGTCTTTGTCTGTGTTGGAATGTAAAATCTTCGCCTCAGTCCAAGGTTGTTCGCACTCTGAAGCAGGTACTCTGTATTTGGCTCCATCCATTGTTCCCTCTATCCTTACCAATCTCCCAGTCCCTGCTGCTTTAAAGCATCTCCCACCATGCTTCGCGGTAGGGATGGTGTTAGATGAATGATGAGCTGTGCCTGGTTTCTACAGACATAGTGCTTTGCATTCAGGTCAAATAGTTACATTTTTGTCTCATCAGACCACAGAATCTTTTGCCTTATGCTCTGAGTCTTTCACATGCATTTGTTGTTGTAGCAAACTCCAGGTAAACTTTTTGTCAGTAGTGGCTTCAGTCTGGCCACTCTCTCATAAAGCCCAGGCTGGTGACGTGCTGTAGAGACTGTTGTCAGTAGTGGCTTCAGTCTGACCACTCTCTCATAAAGCCCAGGTGACGTGCTGTAGAGACTGTTGTCAGTCGTGGCTTCAGTCTGGCCACTCTCTCATAAAGCCCAGATTGGTGACGTGCTGTAGAGACTGTTGTCAGTCGTGGCTTCAGTCTGGCCACTCTCTCATAAAGCCCAGGTTGGTGACGTGCTGTAGAGACTGTTGTCCTTCTGGCAGGTTCTCCCATCTCAGCCAAGGAACTCTGTAGTTCAGTCAGAGTGGTCATTGGGTTCTTGTTCACCATCCTGTCCAATGTCCTTCTTCGGATGCTCAGTTTGGTCGGACTGACATTTCTGTTTTTCATTTTCAGTAAAAATGTCCAAAACCATATTTTCACTTAGTCATTATGGGTATAGTGTCAACGCCACGGTGGAAGGAGCAGGAAGGCACTGTAGTACTGACATACGACCAAAGACCACGGAACGGAAAATAAATGTTACAATATTTTGTTTTTAAAGCTGCAGAGACAACATAAATAAATAATAAATAATATAATAATAATAAATAGATAAACATCACCATCACTTCTATCATAGACAAAGCTACACAACAGTGTTGCTGTTTGAACGAAGCACAGACACCCACCTTTCCTCTCTTCGTCCGTGACATCATGGATCTTCTGATTGACAAACTCGGCGTATGACGCTGCATACCACACCTGGGGGAAAGAAGAAACATGTCCATCTCTTTATCATTTTATTTTACCTTTATTTAACCGGGCAAGTCAGTTAAGAACAAATTCTTATTTTCAATGACGGCCTGGGAACAGTGGGTTTAACTGCCTGTTCAGGGGCAGAACGACAGATTGGTACCTTGTCAGTTCGGGGGGTTTGAACTCGCAACCTTCCGGTTACTAGTCCAACGCTCTAACCACTAGCCTAGCCCACCGCCCCAATAATAATGTGCTTTGAGGGGTATCCTACAAAAGAAAGCTACATCGACTCTGGGTTTTCTACAGCTACCAGCATCCAGCTTCAGTTAGCTTCACATTCTAGCTCAGGCTTCATCCGTACTACGACGGCGGACATCGCTCGTTCGCCTGCCCGCTAACTCTTGCAGACTTGTAACCAGGGCTCTAAATAAAGAATTAAATACAAAACAAAAATCAGTAGCACGGGTGCTCGCAACTTAAAAACGATAGGAGCACCGCATGAAATCTAGGAGCACCGCGTGAAATCTAGGAGCACCGCGTGAAATCTAGGAGCACCGCGGCGGTGCCAGGTTGTTAGCTAGCTAGCCAATGAGGTAACGTGACTGATATACTGGTAGCGTTACCAGGTTGTTAGCTAGGAGCACCGCGTGAACTCTGGGAGCACCGCGTGAACTCTGGGAGCACCGCGTGAACTCTGGGAGCACCGCGTGAACTCTGGGAGCACCGCGTGAACTCTGGGAGCACCGCGTGAACTCTGGGAGCACCGCGTGAACTCTGGGAGCACCGCGTGAACTCTGGGAGCACCGCGTGAAATCTAGGAGCACCGCGTGAAATCTAGGAGCACCACGTGAACTCTAGGAGCACCACGTGAACTCTAGGAGCACCAGATTTATTATGTTTTAGATGCAGCCTATATTGTGCCTATATGAATTGTAGTTAGTTTTGAAGGACACGTTGTGCTCCAGTAACACTGTAAAGACAGTTATTATAACAAAATTTAAATATTAATACTAATGTCACTGACATTACAATGTCATTTGTGGAGTATTAGGATTATACATTGTGTATAAAACACTACTTTACTATTGAGATGAATCATATTGAAATTTGTACACCGTCTCTTTAAAAACGTCAGAGTTTGTGATGAGGATATGCAAGACGTTAGTCATTGATTTCCCGAAGAAGATGTCCCCACATGTTTGATATACTGGTAACGTTACCAGGTTGTTAGCTAGCTAGCCAATGAGGGAACGTGACTGATATATTGGTAACGTTACCAGGTTGTTAGCTAGCTAGCCAATGAGGTAACGTGACTGATATACTGGTAGCGTTACCAGGTTGTTAGCTAGCTAGCCAATGAGGGAACGTGACTGATATATTGGTAACGTTACCAGGTTGTTAGCTAGCTAGCCAATGAGGTAACGTGACTGATATACTGGTAACGTTACCAGGTTGTTAGCTAGCTAGCCAATGAGGTAACGTGACTGATATACTGGTAGCGTTACCAGGTTGTTAGCTAGCTAGCCAATGAGGTAACGTGACTGATTTACTGGTAGCGTCACCAGGTTGTTAGCTAGCTAGCCAATGAGGTAACGTGACTGATATACTGGTAACGTTACCAGGTTGTTAGCTAGCTAGCCAATGAGGTAACGTGACTGATATACTGGTAACGTTACCAGGTTGTTAGCTAGCTAGCCAATGAGGTAACGTGACTGACATACTGGTAACGTTACCAGGTTGTTAGCTAGCTAGCCAATAACTCGTGGCTCAGACTAAACAAAGTGTAAACAAATGGTTAATGACGTGCACATACTTTTAGAATGGCCCACGACACGTTTATGAATGTAAAATGCGTTCCTGGCGATCCGCTATAAAAAATGTTGCGTCTGTAATATGGGTAAATCATGGACTCTTACTGACAGTTGTGACTGCTTCGCCCGATGTATTGTTGTCTCTACCTTCTTGCCCTTTGTGCTGTTGTCTGTGCCCAATCATGTTTGTACTATGTCTTGTGTTGCTACCATGTTGTCTTGCTACCATGTTGTGTTGTCATCTTGTTGCTACTATGCTGTGTTGCTACCGTGCTGTGTTGTAATGTCGTGTTGTCATGTTGTGTTGCTACCATGTTGTGTTGTCATGTTGTTGCTACCATGTTGTGTTGTCACCATGCTGTGTTGTCATGTTGTGTTGCTACGTTGTGTTTCTACCATGTTGTGTTGCTACCATGTTGTGTTGTCATGTTGTGTTGTCATGTTGTTGCTACCATGTTGTGTTGTCACCATGCTGTGTTGTCATGTTGTGTTTCTACCATGCTGTGTGGCTACCATGTTGTGTTGTCATGTTGTGTTGCTACCATGTTGTTTTGCTACCATGTTGTGTTGTCATGTTGTGTTGCTACCATGTTGTGTTGTCATGTTGTGTTGCTACCCTGTTGTGTTTCTACCATGTTGTGTTGTCATGTGTTTCTACCATGTTGTGTTGTCATGTTGTGTTGCTACCATGTTGTGTTGTCATGTTGTGTTGCTACCATGTTGTGTTTCTACCATGTTGTGTTTCTACCATGTTGTGTTGCTACCATGCTGTGTTGCTACCATGTTGTGTTGTCATGTGTTTCTACCATGTGTTGCTACCATGCTGTGTTGTCATGTTGTGTTTCTACCATGTTGTGTTGTCATATTGTGTTGCTACCATGTTGTGTTTCTACCATGTTGTGTTGCTACCATGCTGTGTTGCTACCATGTTGTGTTGTCATGTTGTGTTTCTACCATGTTGTGTTGTTGTGTTGCTACCATGTTGTGTTTCTACCATGTTGTGTTGTCATGTTGTGTTTCTACCATGCTGTGTTGCCATGTGGTGTTGTCATGTTGTGTTTCTACCATGTTGTGTTGTCATGTTGTGTTGTCATGTTGTGTTGTCATGTTGTCATGTTGTGTTTCTACCATGTTTTGTTGCCATGTTGTGTTGCTACCATGTTGTGTTTCTACCATGCTGTGTTGCTACCATGCTGTGTTGTCATGTTGTGTTGCTACCATGTTGTGTTGTCATGTTGTGTTGTCATGTTGTGTTGTCATGTTGTGTTGCTACCATGTTGTGTTGTCATGTTGTATTGTCATGTTGTGTTGCTACCATGTTGTGTTGTCATGTTGTGTTTCTACCATGTTGTGTTGTCATGTGTTGTTGTGTTGTCATGTTGTGTTGTGTTGTGTTTCTACCATGTTGTGTTTCTACCATGTTGTGTTTCTACCATGTTGTGTTGTCACCATGCTGTGTTGCTACCATGTTGTGTTGCTACCATGTTGTGTTGTCATGTTGTGTTGCTACCATGCTGTGTTGCTACCATGTTGTGTTGCTACCATGCTGTGTTGTCATGTGGTGTTACCATGCTGTGTTGTCATGTTGTGTTGTCATGTTGTGTTGCTACCATGTTGTGCTGCTACCATGTTGTGTTGTCATGTGTTGCCACCATGCTGTGTTGTCATGTTGTGTTGCTACTATGTTGTGTTGTCATGTTGTGTTGTCATGTTGCTACCATGCTGTTTTGCTACCATGCTGTGGTCTCTCTTTATGTAGTGTTGTGGTGTCTCTCTTGTCGTGATGTGGTGTCTCTCTTGTCGTGATGTGGTGTCTCTCTTGTCGTGATGTGGTGTCTCTCTTTATGTGGTGTTGTGGTGTCTCTCTTGTCGTGATGTGGTGTCTCTCTTGTCGTGATGTGGTGTCTCTCTTGTCGTGATGTGGTGTCTCTCTTGTCGTGATGTGGTGTCTCTCTTGTCGTGATGTGGTGTCTCTCTTGCCGTGATGTGGTGTCTCTCTTGTCGTGATGTGGTGTCTCTCTTGTCGTGATGTGGTGTCTCTCTTGTCGTGATGTGGTGTCTCTCTTGTCGTGATGTGGTGTCTCTCTTGTCGTGATGTGGTGTCTCTCTTGTCGTGATGTGGTGTCTCTCTTGTCGTGATGTGGTGTCTCTCTTGTCGTGATGTGTGTATTGTCCTATATTTATATTGACATTTTAATCCCAGGCCCCCGTCCCCGCAGGAGGCTTTTTGGTAGACCGTCATTGTAAATAAGATTTTGTTCTTAACTGACTTGCCGAGTTAAATAAAGGTTATTAAAGAAAATAAAATAAAATATAAAATAAGATATTTTAATCTAGTTGGGCTACAAAGCAAACCGTTTTAGCTTTAGTAATGGTGCAACAATGACACTATTGAATCTGCACTCGCTTCTTTCTGAAAGAAAGCCTTATCATTACAACAACTATTATCATCCTGCAAACCCCCACTAATACACACCCCCCCCACGCCCCATCCTGCTACAGGCCCAACCCCCACTAATACACCCCCCCATGCCCCATCCTGCAACAGGCCCAACCCCCAATAATACCCCCCCCACCCTGCAACAGGCCCAACCCCCACTAATACACCCCCCACGCCCCATCCTGCAACAGGCCCAACCCCCACTAATACAACCCCCCCCACGCCCCATCCTGCAACAGGCCCAACCCCCACTAATACACCCCCCCACGCCCCATCCTGCAACAGGCCCAACCCCCACTAATACACCCCCCACGCCCCAATCCTGCAACAGGCCCAACCCCCACCAATACATCCCCCCCACGCCCCATCCTGCAACAGGCCCAACCCCCAATAATACCCCCCCACCCTGCAACAGGCCCAACCCCCACTAATACACCCCCCCACGCCCCATCCTGCAACAGGCCCAACCCCCACTAATACACCCCACCCCACGCCCCATCCTGCAACAGGCCCAACCCCCACTAATACACCCCCCCCACGCCCCATCCTGCAACAGGCCCAACCCCCACTAATACACCCCCCCACGCCCCATCCTGCAACAGGCCCAACCCCCACTAATACACCCCCCCACGCCCCATCCTGCAACAGGCCCAACCCCCACTAATACACCCCCCCACGCCCCATCCTGCAACAGGCCCAACCCCCACTAATACACCCCCCCACGCCCCATCCTGCATCATAAAACTCCTGGTCTTCAGAGCCCTGTTGGAACTGCGCGTGTTTCACGGAGGCTAGTCGAACGCCAAACTCTTCATTGAGTCAATGCTGAAACATCAACGGGCAATTCAGTGATTCATTTTTCATTTGTGGCGAAATCAAAATGAAGGAAATGTTATCTGGTAAAATCAGCAGGCTACTAGATATAGATACTAGTAATAGATGTGTGTTCGGTCTTCATTTCATTACTTATCGATAATGCCGTCTTCGGTGTGCTTAAGTCAGACAAAACGTTTTACTGTGTGAGAATGCATTCTGTCTAAATACTACATTTATATGATATTTGAAGATTTAAAAAAAAATTGGACACCAAAAAACTTTTGATAAATAAAATATTTTAAAATCATTAAATCTTCCTCAAATTAAGGTGATAATGACACGATCTTTGCAAGAGGGAGGGAATCTGATCTCAGTCATTTCATTCAGGGTAAGCGGAGTTAGCAGTGAGTTAGCAGTGAGTTAGCAGTGAGTTAGCAGTGAGTTAGCAGTGAGTTAGCAGTGAGTTAGCAGTGAGTTAGCAGTGAGTTAGCAGTGAGTTAGCAGTGAGTTAGCAGTGAGTTAGCAGTGAGTTAGCAGTGAGTTAGCCTGCCCTGGAGCGGGTTAGTTCTGAAAGATTCGTTGCCATAGAAATGTACCTGGCTAGAAGGTGAGCCACTTCGTGTGACTGGTTATCCCGAATTGAACTCAAGAGTTGACCAAAGTTACCTCGCTTACTCCTCAAACCGGCTACGTAGTATAGCCCTGCTACGTAGTGTAGACCTGCTACGTAGTGTAGACCTGCTACGTAGTGTAGACCTGCTACGTAGTGTAGACCTGCTACGTAGTATAGCCCTGCTACGTAGTGTAGACCTGCTACGTAGTGTATACCTGCTACGTAGTATAGACCTGCTACGTAGTGTAGACCTGCTACGTAGTGCAGACCTGCTACGTAGTGTAGACCTGCTACGTAGTGTAGACCTGCTACGTAGTGTAGACCTGCTACGTAGTGTAGACCTGCTACGTAGTGTAGACCTGCTACGTAGTGCAGCCCTCTGAAGAGCAGTCAACCATGTGTGTTTTTATTAGGAACAGTTTGCATGTTGCAGATGGATGACATTACAATCGCTGACTGATCACCTCGCATCAGAAACAACTAGCGATTATGATGTGTAGATCAGTCAGCTCGGTCGGCGACCAGACACGGTATCCGTTCTGACAACCTACCTTCAGCTCCTGTTTGGGCTGGATGTTCTTGATGGTTGTGTAGAAGATTTCAGAGCCGTACTGATAGGCTACCAGGTTCTGTTCCAGGTGGTTCTGGGCGGGCCGAACAAACATCAGCCAATTACAGATGTCCTCGTCAGATAGGTCCACCCACATGTCATCCGACTTCTCCATGTCCTTGTCTACATCCAGCATGCACAGCTACAGAGAGAAGAGAGGGATGAGTTAGAGACAATACACAGCTACAGAGAGAAGAGAGACCTCAACATGACAGAAGAGAAACAGGCCCAACCCCCACTAATACACCCTCCCCCCACGCCCCATCCTGCAACAGGCCCAACCCCCACTAATAGACCCTCCCCCCACGCCCCATCCTGCAACAGGCCCAACCCCCACTAATACACCCTCCCCACGCCCCATCCTGCAACAGGCCCAACTCACACCTACACCTCCTACCTGGAGGTGACAGCATTCCCTCCCCCATTTGCCCGCCTAGACACAGCTACGACAATATAACCAACAAAATCGGGTCACAACTCCTGCAGCTCTGTCGCACGCTGGGTATGTACATAGTCAATGGTAGGCTTCGAGGGGACTCCTATGGTAGGTACACCTATAGCTCATCTCTTGGCAGTAGTACTGTAGACTACTTTATCACTGACCTCAACCCAGAGTCTCTCAGAGCGTTCACAGTCAGCCCACTGACACCCCTATCAGACCACAGCAACATCACAGTCTACTTAAACAGAGCAATACTCTATCATGAGGCATCAAAGCCAAAGAAACTGAATGATATAAAGAAATGCAATAGATGGAAGGAATGTAGTGTAGAAATCTACCAAAAAACTATTAGGCTATCAGGCTATAAAACTATCAATCCCTTTTAGACAACTTCCTGGACAAAACATTCCACTGTAACAGTGAAGGTGTAAACTTGGCAGTAGAAAATCTAAGCAGTATAAATGACCTCTCAGCTTCCTTATCAAATCTAAAAATGTCCAGCAGAGAACCGAAGAAAATGAACAACAATGACAAATGGTTTGATGAAGAATCCAAAAACCTAAGAGACCCAGAAAACCTGCGTCTACGGCTTCACTACGGTGAATCACTAAACCAATACAGAAATACACTACGAGGGGGGGGGTCACGTGACCCTTGAACGAGATGGCCGCATGAACTAAGAGCTCTGCACAAGTCGTTTCCAATTCCTAATCGTACCTCCACTCCAAGTTCAAACTCATTTAGCTTTAGTAAGAAAAAGTCATGGCGGCTACAAACAGGTGACATTTTTACCCGGACTCGAGCGTTAGCGCCGGAAAAGGCCTCTAAGAAGAAGCTAGCTTCAGAAAAAACTAGCGCCAGGAGCAAGAGGACCCCCCCCTATTCTATTCTACTGTGTCATTTACTCAATGCGGGGTGGAGAGGATGAGGCATTTCTTTGGTGGTGAGACGTTGTGCGTTGCTAACTGTTCCCAGGTTCTTGTTTTATTCGGAACACAGAATTGAGACTGAGCGGAGGGGGTAATAGATCCAACGGGATGTGTCGACTTGTTTGGGAACTCGGTGTTCAGAGATGATTATTTTATGTACACCATTTATTTTCCTTTTACGTGAACACAGCTGTAATTACTATCCACTTTTACCCAGAGATGACTTGCACTAAAGTTCGATTACTGCTCGATGACGATGACTAGTACCTTAAATCTATTGACATGGAACTGCCGTGGTCTAGGGCATGTAATGCAAACAGTAGACATCGCGCTATTATAAGAGACACACCTCTGTGATGCTGAACATGCCAAACTCCGCAGAGTGGGACAGGTGTTTTTCTCATCTCTCGAATCAAACAGTAGACATCGCGCTATTACAAGAGACACACCTCTGTGATGCTGAACATGCCAAACTCCGCAGAGCTTGGGTGGGACAGGTGTTTTTCTCATCTCTCGAATCAAACAGTAGAGGCGCAGCCATTCATAATGGACAAAAACATATCTGATCCGGAGATTTATTCTGATAACTGGGTCACTATATGGTCAACCAATTACTATCTTAAACATATACGCCCCTAACACAGATACTCCTGCCTTCATGTCAAAAATGATAACCCTGTTCAATGAGCATTGTGTCTCCTTTGGCGTGGTGGCCGGAGATTTTAATTGTACCCTTAACCCAACCCTAGACAAATCATCTCAAGTCCCCACCACAAATCCTAGATCTGCAAAGATGTTGAACTCTCTTACTAAAGAGATGGGACTGATAGATATCTGTGGAGAGAGACTAATAGCTCATCTATGGCCTATACATACTACTCTAATGTCCATAACACCTACTCCCGTATAGATTACATTTTTATCCCAAAGAGTTTCATAAATTCAGCCACGTGTACAATCGGACCCATAACACTTTCAGATCACGCCTTTGTCCACCTCCGCTTTGACCTCTGCAAAAACATCCCGAGGTCAAAGAGCTGGAAATTGAACACCTCCATGTTATCAAACGACGTGTTCCATACACTGGTAACTACATGGATAGACAACTACACACAAGACAATAAAGATTCTCCTGTTTCTCCGGCCACAATGTGGGACGCTGCCAAAGCCACACTAAGAGGTCATCTAATTGCGTATGCTTCCTCTCAGAAAAAAGCAATGGAAGAGGTTAGATCACGAGAGGGAGCTGGAACGCTGTGAAAAAGCACATAAACAATCCCCAGACAGCACCTCCTGGAGTCACCTTAAAGCAGCCAAAGCCAAACTGAATTTGGACTACACTCGGGAGATACAAAAAACAGACGTTTTCTTTACTAAACAGAAATACCATGAGTATAGCAATAGGCCCAGTAGATTGCTTGCTTACCAATTAAAAAAAGAGCAGTCAGAGCGTACAATCATGGCTATCCGAACAGCAGAGGACGAGGTCACATATGACCCAAAAAAAAAGATCAATTTCACTTTTCATGATTTTTACTGCAAACTATATACCTCTGAGAGAAAACACACGGAGGCAGAACTCCACTCTTTCCTAGAGGGAATCTCGCTACCTAAACTATCAGAGACCGACCAAGAAGATCTCAACTCCCCCTTAGATCCTGGAGGCAATTACCTCCATGCCACCTAATAAGTCCCCAGGCCCAGATGGATTCCCCAGAGAGTTCTACGAAGCTTTTTGGCCCCAGCTCAGCCCTATCTTCATGCCCATGCTGGAGGACTGTTGCAGAAACTGAGTTCTCCCAGACTCAATGCACACAGCTCGCATTACAGTGTTGCTAAAAAAGGACAAGGACCCCCTATCCTGCTCATCCACTGTCTGCCCTCTCAATATTACACTCACCAGCTCTATGAAGACACTATGTCCTTTCCAATGAAAAACACAGGGGTTTCAATACCTCGGGATCTTCATAACACCAGATCTGAATAGCCTTTTCAAGGAAAATGATCTCCCACTCCTGGACCGAATCAAGAACGATCTCCAAACCTGGATCTCCCTCCCAATTAGCTTAGTAGGAAGAATTAATGTAATCCGTATGAACGTCCTCCCTAGACTGAACTACATATTTCAGATGCTCCCATGCTATCTCCTAGTTTCCTTCTCCTCCCTAGACTGAACTACTTATTTCAGATGCTCCCATGCTATCTCCTAGTTTCCTTCTCCTCCCTAGACTGAACTACTTATTTCAGATGCTCCCATGCTATCTCCCAGTTTCCTTCTCCTCCCTAGACTGAACTACTTATTTCAGATGCTCCCATGCTATCTCCCAGTTTCCTTCTCCTCTCTAGACTGAACTACTTATTTCAGATGCTCCCATGCTATCTCCCAGTTTCCTTCTCCTCCCTAGACTGAACTACTTATTTCAGATGCTCCCATGCTATCTCCCAGTTTGCTTCTCCTCCCTAGACTGAACTACTTATTTCAGATGCTCCCATGCTATCTCCCAGTTTCCTTCTCCTCCCTAGACTGAACTACTTATTTCAGTTGCTCCCATGCTATCTCCCAGTTTCCTTCTCCTCCCTAGACTGAACTACTTATTTCAGATGCTCCCATGCTATCTCCCAGTTTCCTTCTCCAAAACAACTAACCAAAGCATCACCAAATTTATATGGGGCAATAAAAACCCTAGGATCAAGTTTTCCACTCTATCGAAACCTGAATCTAAGGGTGGTCTTGCCCTTCCCGCCCTTCAATTGTACTACTGGTCTGCCCAAATCCGCAACATGCTAACATGGATCACAAACAGACAAGAGTCAACGTGGATTCAGATAGAAGCCCAATCCTGTGGTTCATTGCCCTTCATCTCAATTATATTCATTAATTTAGTGAAGTGGGCAACATAGCCCAAAACCTTTGTGATTTACAGCACCCTACTAGCGTGGAGGGACTGTAAGAAATACCTGGGCCTTTCCTCCCAAATATGTTCTCACTTGCCTATAGTAGGCAGCCCAGACTTGCCAAAAGCTCTGAGGGATGCCAACTTTAATCTTTGGCATACTCTAGGAATCAGGACCTTTTCAGACCTATTTCATCAGAAAACCACTACACTGAAATCCTTTCAAGAGCTCTGCAGTGAATTCGATGTGCCAAGATCCCATTTTTTTTAAATATATCTTCAAATTAGACATGTAATTTCCTCATTTAGCTCCAAGAGGAGGTTTAGAACTCAGTTGAATGAAGTTGAAATCCTTGAAATCAATCCATTTGTATTGCAGACCCTCATGCCAAATTGAGACACAGGCTTTTTTTTAAATCAACAAAGAATGAGAAACTTTGCCTTTGTTTTGGTTTGTTTGGTTAGGGTGTGCAGGGTGAATACGTGGTCTGTCATATGCTAATTTGGTAAAAAGCCCATTTGACCTTTTCTTAGCACATTGTTTTCACTGAGGAAATGTACAAGTCTGCTGTTAATGATAATGCAGAAGAGATTCTAAATTCTTGTAGAAAACAGAGAGGTCAACTTACCTTGAGGTGGATGTAGTGATCGTGAAGTTGTCCCTGTCTGACCAGGGGTCCCTCCACAGGGCCGAACTGGGTCCTCTTGGGTATGCGTCTCTTGGAGAAGACTCCCCCTAGGAAGCGGTCTATGTAGAGAACAAGGGGGAGGCTGGCCCGTGCCCGGGACACCACTGGACGGTTAGGGATGGGGTGGAGGGCGCCATGCTTCACACACACTGATGTGTTGGAGATGTTGCATTCCTCACACCCTGAGAGAGGAGGAGGGAGGAGGAGGGGGGAGGAGGAGGGGGGAGGAGGAGGGAGAGGAGGAGGAGGAGGGAGGGAGGGAGAGAGGAGGGAGGGAGGGAGGGAGGGAGGGAGGGAGGGAGGGAGGGAGGGAGGGAGGGAGGGAGGGAGAGGAGGGAGAGAGAGAGGAGGAGGAGGGGGGAGGAGGGAGAGAGGAGGAGGGAGAGAGAGAGGAGGGAGGAGAGGAGGAGGGAGAGAGAGAGGAGGGAGAGAGAGAGGAGGGGGGAGAGGAGGAGGGAGAGAGAGGAGGAGGAGGGGGGAGAGAGGAGGAGGAGGGGGGAGAGAGGAGGAGGAGGGGGGAGAGAGGAGGAGGGAGGAGGGAGAGAGGAGGAGGAGGGGGGAGGAGGGAGAGAGAGGAGGAGGGAGAGAGAGAGAGAGAGAGGAGGGAGAGAGAAAGAGAAAGAGAGAGAAAGAGGGAGAGAAAGAGAGAGAAAGAGGGAGAGAGAGAGATAAAGACGGAGAGAAAGAGAGAGAAAGAGGGAGAGAGAGAGAGAAAGAGGGAGAGAAAGAGAGAGAGAAAGATAGAGGGAAGAAAAACAGAAATAAAGAATGAGTTCATTGTCATTTGAACTGTCAGTATTAACACAAAGCAGTATTGGTCCTGTCACAGTCAGGTAAAACTCCTGTCCCAAGTAGACATCCAGAAGGCCCCATCACCAGGGAGGTAAAACTCCTGTCCCTAGTAGACATCCAGAAGAGCCCCATCACCAGGGAGGTAAAACTCCTGTCCCTAGTAGACATCCAGAAGAGCCCCATCACCTGGGAGGTAAAACTCCTGTCCCTAGTAGACATCCAGAAGGCGCCATCACCTGGGAGGTAAGACTCCTGTCCCTAGTAGACATCCAGAAGGCCCCACACCTGGGAGGTAAGACTCCTGTCCCTAGTAGACATCCAGAAGGCCCCACACCTGGGAGGTAAGACTCCTGTCCCTAGTAGACATCCAGAAGGCCCCACACCTGGGAGGTAAAACTCCTGTCCCTAGTAGACATCCAGAAGGCCCCACACCTGGGAGGTAAGACTCCTGTCCCTAGTAGACATCCCCAGAAGGCCCCATCACCAGGGAGGTAAAACTCCTGTCCCTAGTAGACATTCAGAAGGCCCCATCACCTGGAAGGTAAAACTCCTGTCCCTAGTAGACATCCAGAAGAGCCCCATCACCTGGGAGGTAAAAACACTCACAGAGGTTGTGTGGTGTAAAGGCCTGTGGCGCGCTAGGCTCCCAGTCATCTAGGTCCGAGTCATCTTCGTCATCATCCTCTTCGTCTGAATCCTCTGTGGATGTGGCCCCCAGGGGGCTGGAGGAAGGGTCAACCATCCCAGCCATGGAAGGGAGGGAACTGGACACAGACAGCTGACCCTGGGGTAGAAAGGATGAAAAGGTATGGTTATAGGTGTGGACCAGACCTCTCCAGCCCTGTTCCTGGAGAGATCACTCCAACCCTGTTCCTGGAGAGATACCCTCCTGTAGGTTTTAATTCCAACCCTGTTCCTGGAGATACCATCCTGTAGGTTTTAACTCCAACCCTGTTCCTGGAGAGATACCCTCCTGTAGGTTTTAACTCCAACCCTGTTCCTGGAGAGATACCCTCCTGTAGGTTTTAACTCCAACCCTGTTCCTGGAGAGAGATACCCTCCTGTAGGTTTTAACTCCAACCCTGTTCCTGGAGAGAGATACCCTCCTGTAGGTTTTAACTCCAACCCTGTTCCTGGAGAGCTACCTTCTCCTGGAGGTTTTAACTCCAACCCTGTTCCTGGAGAGATACCCTCCTGTAGGTTTTAACTCCAACCCTGTTCCTGGAGAGCTACCTTCTCCTGGAGGTTTTAACTCCAACCCTGTTCCTGGAGAGATACCCTCCTGGAGGTTTTAACTCCAACCCTGTTCCTGGAGAGAGACCCTCCTGGAGGTTTTAACTCCAACCCTGTTCCTGGAGAGATACCCTCCTGGAGGTTTTAACTCCAACCCTGTTCCTGGAGAGAGACCCTCCTGGAGGTTTTAACTCCAACCCTGTTCCTGGAGAGCTACCTTCTCCATGCCCAATGGAGAATCTACATTGAAAGTGCAGAGGGGTATCTCATGAAGGAGGGGTATCTCATGAAGGAGGGGTATCTCATGAAGGAGGGGTATCCTACAAAAGAAAGCTACATCGGCTCTGGGTTTTCTACAGCTAACAGCTAACCAGCTTCAGTTAGCTTCACATTCTAGCTCAGGCTTCATCCGTACTACGACGGAGGACCCCAAAATATAAACTGTTTTAGTCCAGTGTCTGTAAACAAAGTAAATGTCA
>NC_034191.2:3884834-3954834 GCF_002021735.2 Oncorhynchus kisutch
GAAACCCGGGCATTTACTGCACCGCGGCCTCACCACATTATTACATTTAACGCTAATGTATAACCCGATCTTGAAAAATGTACATCATAAATCGTATTCATAACATTATTAAATACTGTTTTGTATTTAGTAAATGGTCTATAATTTATCGGAGCCCTTAAATATTTGGTCTGGACCCACCCGTCCCCCCTTCTAGTTGAGCCGAGCCTGGAGCTGCCGGAGAACAAGGAAGAAGAGGCTCCATTTTGGATGGGACCTAAAACAACAACAACCACATTTGAAAGCGACCCCAAATGAAAATCTGTATATTTCTATCGATATAAATGTGTTACCCAAGAGCGATATTTTTAGATTTTTTTTGATTGATACTTACAAGGAGATGATCTAGACATTGAACTTTTGGAATGAAGCTGAAATTCTCCCCGAGTTTTTGATATATTTAATGAAAAACGTTGGAAGTTGTTCTTACCTCAGAATGGTAGCTGCAGAGGTGGCTGCGTTGCATGTATTACCATATTCTGCCTAGCAACTCGCCGAGGCTTGTGTGGCGATTGGTGGAATATTATTGAGTGACAAAATTAAAAACCTTTACGTATCTATTTCACGAAACCTTTTATGTCAACAATTACTTGATATATGTTTCAAGTTTTAATGTCACATCCACAAGTACAGTGAAATGCCTTGATATAAGGTATTGATGGGTAGCAGATTTTAATCAACGTTCACTCGAATAGTTATATTGAATGTATGCATACCAAGGCTCAATGAATTTCGACCAAATAAAAATATATGTAACGGATCAAAGTTACCCAATAAAAATTAACCTACGTTTTTTATCGAATTAATCACATACAGTAGTTTATTTGATAAGGTTGCTATTCGGGGCGTTCCTGCATTTGCAGTAAATCCCTCTTTATACTTCTGTTTGTCTATTTTTAAACTAGGAAAGGCAAGACGTGCGCCAATGCGGTAGGTGGCGTTAATGCGCAGTGACGTTAGATGCCTTCCGCCGATAAACCCTACAGAAGAAGGGACGGGGCAGTGTTGTCATGTTCGCGGTTTTATGACTAAATTATTATTTATTTTATTTATTTAACCTTTATTTAAATTGAACTACTTGGAAAACGATGTCACGGAGAAAAATGTATTGGTTGCTGGTTTTGGGACCCAAGCTAATCTTATTTGTAACACATTTGTTTAATCTTTCCATGGGTTTGTAGCACCATATAAAAACAGATCTTGTTGCCCATGTGAGCTAAAGGACTAGAGACTCATTAACACTGCACATGAATCAGTATGGCCATCGGCTCCGTTGTGGATACAGACAGATTATCTATTATACTTTTCCTGACATCTACCCACATTCCTGCACTAGAAAACGCTGAACCAGTACTTCCTGTCCTTGGATCTTTTGAAACATCTGTGTAAATGGACACGATACACAGTATCCAGATGTCTATTAAACAAATCAGATGGATCAACACCCTCCCTATCTTTCCCTAGTCTCTCCAATCAGATGGATCAACACCCTCCCTATCTTTCCCTAGTCTCTCCAACAGAGTAGCCATGGTGGATTTACAGGAATAGCTACCGTTGGACTAAACTCCCTTCCATACAGTCCCATCTCCTTCGTCTGGGTATTACCCACCCAAAGCTTGTGTTCTGTCTTCGCTTATGTTCGCAGTAGGCTGACCCAATAATTAATTGCCAGCTGCTGTCTCTTAATCTGTAATGGCGTATCCCCTATCTCCACCTGTAGTTCAGACACTGGGGAGGTTCGAAACGCCCCACTACATATTCTGAGTCCTTGCCCCTGTATGGCATCTAGCCTTTCCAATGATGTCCGGGCTGCCGAACCATACGCTATACTGCCATAGTCTATTACAGACCGGATCAATGCAACATACATGGTCTTCAATGAGGAACGCCCAGCCCCCCCACTCCTTCCCTGTCAGATCAGATCAATGCAACATACATGGTCCTCAATGAGGAACGCCCAGCCCCCCCACTCCTTCCCTGTCAGATCAGATCAATGCAACATACATGGTCCTCAATGAGGAACGCCCAGCCCCCCCACTCCTTCCCTGTCAGATCAGATCAATGCAACATACATGGTTCTCAATGAGGAACGCCCAGCCCCCCCACTCCTTCCCTGTCAGATCAGATCAATGCAACATACATGGTCCTCAATGAGGAACGCCCAGCCCCCCCACTCCTTCCCTGTCAGATCAGATCAATGCAACATACATGGTCCTCAATGAGGAACGCCCAGCCCCCCCACTCCTTCCCTGTCAGATCAGATCAATGCAACATACATGGTTCTCAATGAGGAACGCCCAGCCCCCCCCACTCCTTCCCTGTCAGATCAGATCAATGCAACATACATGGTCCTCAATGAGGAACGCCCAGCCCCCCCACTCCTTCCCTGTCAGATCAGATCAATGCAACATACATGGTTCTCAATGAGGAACGCCCAGCCCCCCCCTCACTCCTTCCCCGTCAGACAGCACATCACATTTATCACCTTCTTACACTTTCCCACCACTCTCTCAATGTGTTCTGCCCAGGTCAGTCTAGTGTCAAAGTACACCCCAAGGAACCTGAAGGCCCCCACCCTAGTTTCTCCCATATAACCTCAAGCATACCTCATTTCCCACCTTCCTCCTGGTAAATAACACTGAGTTTTCTCTACAGAGAACCTGAATCCCCACATTAATGCCCATCGCTCTACCTCATCAATCGCTTCCTGTACCTTCCTGACTATGTATGGCACATTTCTTCCACGAGGCCCCATCATCTGTAAATAACAACCTCCCAATATCCATCTGTACCTGAGAGTAAACATCATTGATCATGACTGAGAACAACAGAGGACTAATCACGCTGCCCTGTGGTGTACCATAATCTACATGTTAGCTGCCCACCCTCACCTGGATAGACCTTCCAAACAGGAAGTCCTTTATCCAGTGGTGTGTTCTTCCTCCTAACCCCATAATATCAAGCTTGATTAACAACCTCTCCTTCCACATCATACACCTTCTCCACACTTCCTAACCTCTGCTTCCAATCAGAGCACTGGGTCGATAGTTCCCCTTCCTGACCTCTGCTTCCAATCAGAACACTGGGTCCATATTTCCCCTTCCTGACCTCTGCTTCTAATCAGAACACTGGGTCGATAGTTCCCCTTCCTGACATCTGCTTCCAATCAGAGCACTGGGTCGATAGTTCCCCTTCCTGACCTCTGCTTCCAATCAGAGCACTGGGTCGATAGTTCCCCTTCCTGACCTCTGCTTCCAATCAGAGCACTGGGTCGATAGTTCCCCTTCCTGACCTCTGCTTCCAATCAGAGCACTGGGTCGATAGGTCCCCTTCCTGACCTCTGCTTCCAATCAGAGCACTGGGTCCATAGTTCCCCTTCCTGACCTCTGCTTCCAATCAGAGCACTGGGTCCATAGTTCCCCTTCCTGACCTCTGCTTCCAATCAGAGCACTGGGTCCATAGTTCCCCTTCCTGACCTCTGCTTCCAATCAGAGCACTGGGTCCATAGTTCCCCTTCCTGACCTCTGCTTCCAATCAGAGCACTGGGTCCATAGTTCCCCTTCCTGACCTCTCCTTCCAATCAGAGCACTGGGTCCATAGTTCCCCTTCCTGACCTCTGCTTCTAATCAGAGCACTGGGTCCATAGTTCCCCTTCCTGACCTCTGCTTCCAATCAGAGCACTGGGTCCATAGTTTCCTTCCCCTTCCTGAACCCACTCTAATGTGGCGATACTAGCCCCCTGCTCTCCAGGAATTTAGCCTCTCCGTAATCATATGTTCCATAATCTTACATACATGTGATGTTAAAGCTATTGGCCAATAGCTTGTTGGCCTCGTTGGGTCGTTTCCTGGCTTCCAGATTGGTCCCACTATTGTCTCCTTCCATCTGTCTGGTAGTTGATTGGTCTCACTACTGTCTCCTTCCATCTGTCTGGTAGTTGATTGGTCCCACTACTGTCTCCTTCCATCTGTCTGGTAGTTGATTGGTACTACTACTGTCTCCTTCCATCTGTCTGGTAGTTGATTGGTCCCACTACTGTCTCCTTCCATCTGTCTGGTAGTTGATTGGTACCACTACTGTCTCCTTCCAGATGTCTGGTAGTTGATTGGTACCACTACTGTCTCCTTCCAGCTGTCTGGTAGTTGATTGGTCCCACTACTGTCTCCTTCAAGCTGTCTGGTAGTTGATTGGTACTACTACTGGCTCCTTCCAGCTGTCTGGTAGTTGATTGGTCCCACTACTGTCTCCTTTCAGCTGTCTGGTAGTTGATTGGTCCCACTACTGTCTCCTTCCAGCTGTCTGGTAGTTGATTGGTCCCACTACTGTCTCCTTCCAGCTGTCTGGTAGTTGATTGGTCCCAATACTGTCTGGTAGTTTCCCCTCCTCCTCCACTCTGTTGTACAACACCAATACCTTATCCGGATCCTCATTACCAAGATGGGCCAACATAACATAGCACACCTCATCTTTCCCAGGTGAAGTTAACCCAGCCGTACCTATTGCCCTTTTGACCTCAGCCATGACACGTTCAACGTATCATTTACATCCTCCCTCCTATCCAGCACTCCAGGAAGCTCCTCTCTCGCTCTCTCTCTCCCCCTCTGTCCCTCCTCTGACAAATTTACAGAGCTATGCACATGGACAAATGCTTTGGCCATCATCTCTGCCTTATCCTCATCTGTTACTGCCACATCCTGCCCACTCGTCAACACTGGATAATCCCACTCCCTTCTGACCCCTCTCATCCTCTTAATCGTCGGCCACAGGTGGCGGCCTTCCAATGGTGTTACAGAACTGACACCAACATGACCTCTTTGCCTGACGGATAGTTCTCCTCACCATGGCCTGGGCCTGCTGATACTGAATCAGACTGAGGGATAGTTCTCCTCACCAGGGCCTGGGCCTGCTGATACTGAATCAGACTGAGGGATAGTTCTCCTCACCAGGGCCTACTGATACTGAAACAGACTGAGGGATAGTTCTCCTCACCATGGCCTGGGCCTGCTGATACTGAATCAGACTGAGGGATAGTTCTCCTCACCAGGGCCTGGGCCTGCTGATACTGAATCAGACTGAGGGATAGTTCTCCTCACCAGGGCCTGGGCCTGCTGATACTGAATCAGACTGATGGATAGTTCTCCTCACCAGGGCCTGGGCCTGTTGATACTGAATCAGACTGAGGGATAGTTCTCCTCACCAGGGCCTGGGACTGCTGATACGGAATCAGACTCAGGGATAGTTCTCCTCACCAGGGCCTGCTGATACTGAATCAGACTGAGGGATAGTTCTCCTCACCAGGGCCTGCTGATACTGAATCAGACTGAGGGATAGTTCTCCTCACCAGGGCCTGCTTATACTGAATCAGACTGAGGGATAGTTCTCCTCACCAGGGCCTGGGCCTGCTGATACTGAATTAGATTGACAGATAGTTCTCCTCACCAGGGCCTGCTGATACTGAACCAGACTGAGGGATAGTTATCCTCACCAGGGCCTGCTGATACTGAATCAGACTGAGGGATAGTTCTCCTCACCAGGGCCTGCTTATGCTGAATCAGACTGAGGGATAGTTCTCCTCACCATGGCCTGGGCCTGCTGATACTGAAACAGACTGAGGGATAGTTCTCCTCACCAGGGCCAGGGCCTGTTTATACTGAATCAGACTGAGGGATAGTTCTCCTCACCAGGGCCTGGGCCTGCTGATACTGAATCAGACTGAGGGATAGTTCTCCTCACCAGGGCCTGGGCCTGCTGATACTGAATCAGACTGATGGATAGTTCTCCTCACCAGGGCCTGGGCCTGTTGATACTGAATCAGACTGAGGGATAGTTCTCCTCACCAGGGCCTGGGACTGCTGATACGGAATCAGACTCAGGGATAGTTCTCCTCACCAGGGCCTGCTGATACTGAATCAGACTGAGGGATAGTTCTCCTCACCAGGGCCTGCTGATACTGAATCAGACTGAGGGATAGTTCTCCTCACCAGGGCCTGCTTATACTGAATCAGACTGAGGGATAGTTCTCCTCACCAGGGCCTGCTGATACCGAATCAGACTGAGGGATAGTTCTCCTCACCAGGGCCTGGGCCTGCTGATACTGAATTAGATTGACAGATAGTTCTCCTCACCAGGGCCTGCTGATACTGAACCAGACTGAGGGATAGTTATCCTCACCAGGGCCTGCTGATACTGAATCAGACTGAGGGATAGTTCTCCTCACCAGGGCCTGCTTATGCTGAATCAGACTGAGGGATAGTTCTCCTCACCAGGGCCTGCTGATACTGAATCAGACTGAGGGATAGTTCTCCTCACCAGGGCCTGCTGATACTGAATCAGATGTTGGAAGTTCTGTGTCCTTTTCAGTACTCTAAATGTCCTGTTCCTACTCCTCACTCCTCTGTCCACCACGGGACTGCTTTCCTCCTCCTCCTCCCTGAACTCTTAGGTATAGCCTCAGTAGCTGCTCCCACTAAAGCTGTTCTCACCTAGTTATTCATATCCACCCATCACCTGCTCACTCAGCTCCTGAAACGGATCCCACTTTTCCCTTCCGAACACCCACCTGCCTACTCCATCCACTGACACCTCCTCCTCCCCTCCGGCCTACTGTGCATACTATGGGGTAATGATCACTCCCTACTGTCGACTCCTCCCATACCTCCCACTCACAGATTCCTGTCATCACACTAGATACCAGAGTGAGGTGCAAGGCTGACTCTCTCCCTGTGGCTACATCAGTCCTGGTCCCTCGGCCATCATTCAGCCACACCAGATCTTTAACTTATATCAGATTTTACATCACTTAGCCATTTCCATCCATCAGTCCCCCCTCCAGAGCGTATTGTGGGCATTAAAATCTCCACACCAGACCTTACTTCTATCCTGGTTCTCCACACCACATGACCTTACTTCTATCCTGGTTCTCCACACCACATTACCTTACTTCTATCCTGGCCCTCCACACCACATGACCTTACTTCTATCCTGGCCCTCCACACCACATGACCTTACTTCTATCCTGGCCCTCCACACCACATGACCGTACTTCTATCCTGGCCCTCCACACCACATGACCGTACTTCTATCCTGGCCCTCCACACCACATGACCTTACTTCTATCCTGGCCCTCCACACCACATGACCTTACTTCTATCCTGGCCCTCCACACCACATGACCTTACTTCTATCCTGGCCCTCCACACCACATGACCTTACTTCTATCCTGGCCCTCCACACCACATGACCTTACTTCTATCCTGGCCCTCCACACCACATGACCTTACTTCTATCCTGGCCCTCCACACCACATGACCTTACTTCTATCCTGGCCCTCCACCCTCTCCAGTACTTCTATCCTGGCCCTCCACCCTCTCCAGTACTTCTATCCTGGCCCTCCACCCTCTCCAGTACTTCTATCCTGGCCCTCCACCCTCTCCAGTACTTCTATCCTGGCCCTCCACCCTCTCCAGTACCTCTATCCTGGCCCTCCACACCACATGACCGTACTTCTATCCTGGCCCTCCACCCTCTCCAGTACTTCTATCCTGGCCCTCCACCCTCTCCAGTACTTCTATCCTGGCCCTCCACCCTCTCCAGTACTTCTATCCTGGCCCTCCACCCTCTCCAGTATTTCTATCCTGGCCCTCCACCCTCTCCAGTACTTCTATCCTGGCCCTCCACCCTCTCCAGTACTTCTATCCTGGCCCTCCACCCTCTCCAGTACTTCTATCCTGGCCCTCCACCCTCTCCAGTACTTCTATCCTGGCCCTCCACCCTCTCCAGTACTTCTATCCTGGCCCTCCACCCTCTCCAGTACTTCTATCCTGGCCCTCCACCCTCTCCAGTACTTCTATCCTGGCCCTCCACCCTCTCCAGTACTTCTATCCTGGCCCTCCACCCTCTCCAGTACTTCTATCCTGGCCCTCCACCCTCTCCAGTACTTCTATCCTGGCCCTCCACCCTCTCCAGTACTTCTATCCTGGCCCTCCACACCACATGACCTTACTTCTATCCTGGCCCTCCACACCACATGACCTTACTTCTATCCTGGCCCTCCACACCACATGACCTTACTTCTATCCTGGCCCTCCACACCACATGACCTTACTTCTATCCTGGCCCTCCACACCACATGACCTTACTTCTATCCTGGCCCTCCACACCACATGACCTTACTTCTATCCTGGCCCTCCACACCACATGACCTTACTTCTATCCTGGCCCTCCACACCACATGACCTTACTTCTATCCTGGCCCTCCACACCACATGACCTTACTTCTATCCTGGCCCTCCACCCTCTCCAGTACTTCTATCCTGGCCCTCCACCCTCTCCAGTACTTCTATCCTGGCCCTCCACCCTCTCCAGTACTTCTATCCTGGCCCTCCACCCTCTCCAGTACTTCTATCCTGGCCCTCCACCCTCTCCAGTACTTCTATCCTGGCCCTCCACACCACATGACCGTACTTCTATCCTGGCCCTCCACCCTCTCCAGTACTTCTATCCTGGCCCTCCACCCTCTCCAGTACTTCTATCCTGGCCCTCCACCCTCTCCAGTACTTCTATCCTGGCCCTCCACCCTCTCCAGTACTTCTATCCTGGCCCTCCACCCTCTCCAGTACTTCTATCCTGGCCCTCCACCCTCTCCAGTACTTCTATCCTGGCCCTCCACCCTCTCCAGTACTTCTATCCTGGCCCTCCACCCTCTCCAGTACTTCTATCCTGGCCCTCCACCCTCTCCAGTACTTCTATCCTGGCCCTCCACCCTCTCCAGTACTTCTATCCTGGCCCTCCACCCTCTCCAGTACTTCTATCCTGGCCCTCCACCCTCTCCAGTACTTCTATCCTGGCCCTCCACCCTCTCCAGTACTTCTATCCTGGCCCTCCACCCTCTCCAGTACTTCTATCCTGGCCCTCCACCCTCTCCAGTACTTCTATCCTGGCCCTCCACCCTCTCCAGTACTTCTATCCTGGCCCTCCACCCTCTCCAGTACTTCCAGGTCCAATATTTGACATGGATTATTGTAGTTCACTATCACCCCTCCCCTCAACCGCACATCAATAAATAATGGGGACAAAGCACTGGAAAACGACTTTGGGTGCACTAGAGCCCCATTACATAAATTCGTTAGGAGGTGGTTTAAACTACATTATAATGTTGACTTTGGGCCCACTAGAGCCCCATTACATAAATTCGTTAGGAGGTGGTTTAAACTACATTATAATGTTGACTTTGGGCCCACTAGAGCCCCATTACATAAATTCGTTAGGAGGTGGTTTAAACTACATTATAATGTTGACTTTGGGCCCACTAGAGCCCCATTACATAAATTCGTTAGGAGGTGGTTTAAACTACATTATAATGTTGACTTTGGGCCCACTAGAGCCCCATTACATAAATTCGTTAGGAGGTGGTTTAAACTACATTATAATGTTGACTTTGGGCCCACTAGAGCCCCATTACATAAATTCGTTAGGAGGTGGTTTAAACTACATTATAATGTTGACTTTGGGCCCACTAGAGCCCCATTACATAAATTCGTTAGGAGGTGGTTTAAACTACATTATAATGTTGACTTTGGGTGCACTAGAGCCCCATTACATAAATTCGTTAGGAGGTGGTTTAAACTACATTATAATGTTGACTTTGGGTGCACTAGAGCCCCATTACATAAATTCGTTAGGAGGTGGTTTAAACTACATTATAATGTTGACTTTGGGTGCACTAGAGCCCCATTACATAAATTCGTTAGGAGGTGGTTTAAACTACATTATAATGTTGACTTTGGGTGCACTAGAGCCCCATTACATAAATTCGTTAGGAGGTGGTTTAAACTACATTATAATGTTGACTTTGGGCCCACTAGAGCCCCATTACATAAATTCGTTAGGAGGTGGTTTAAACTACATTATAATGTTGACTTTGCTTAAAGAAAACGGTATCAAGCAATATGTTTTATGCATGCTCAGCTCTTAGGTCTGGGGGGAAGAGGGGGGGGGGGGGGGGGCTGCCTGAGTGGACATTTAACATAGAAGTTATGGAACTCGCTCACGTGGTTCTTTTTATGGGGGAAAGTCCTCAATGAAACGGATATTAAATGTGGACAATGATCAATTTGCCTCCATTGGCCATCAAGTAGCCTATTAATACATATACCATGGTAGGCTACTATTTGCTGCCATGTTGTGTTGCTACCATGCTGTGTTGTCATGTGTTGCTGCCATGTTGTGTTGCTTCCATGCTGTGTTGTCATGTGTTGCTGCCATGCTATGTTGATGTCTTAGGTCTCTCTTTATGTAGTGTTGTGTTGTCTCTCTTTATGTAGTGTTGTGTTGTCTCTCTTTATGTAGTGTTGTGGTGTCTCTCTTTATGTAGTGTTGTGGTGTCTCTCTTTATGTAGTGTAGTGTTGTCTCTCTTTATGTAGTGCCTCTCTCTTTATGTAGTGTTGTGGTGTCTCTCTTTATGTAGTGTAGTGTTGTCTCTCTTTATGTAGTGCCTCTCTCTTTATGTAGTGTTGTGGTGTCTCTCTTTATGTAGTGTAGTGTTGTCTCTCTTTATGTAGTGCCTCTCTCTTTATGTAGTGATGTGGTGTCTCTCTTTATGTAGTGTTGTGTTGTCTCTCTTTATGTAGTGATGTGTTGTCTCTCTTTATGTAGTGTTGTGGCCTCTCTCTTTATGTAGTGTTGTGTTGTCTCTCTTTATGTAGTGTTGTGTTGTCTCTCTTTATGTAGTGTTGTGGTGTCTCTCTTGTCGCGATGTGTGTGTTGTCTCTCTTTATGTAGTGTTGTGTTGTCTCTCTTTATGTAGTGATGTGTTGTCTCTCTTTATGTAGTGTTGTGGCCTCTCTCTTTATGTAGTGTTGTGTTGTCTCTCTTTATGTAGTGTTGTGTTGTCTCTCTTTATGTAGTGTTGTGGTGTCTCTCTTTATGTAGTGTTGTGGTGTCTCTCTTTATGTAGTGTTGTGGTGTCTCTCTTGTCGTGATGTGTGTGTTGTCCTACATTTATATTTTTAATCTCAGTCCCCGTCCCCGCAGGAGGTATTTGCCTTTTGGTAGACCGTCATTATCAATAAGAATTTGTTCTTAACTGACTTGCCTCGTTAAATAAAGGTTAAATAAAATAAAATGTACCACTGGTGTAGTCTACCTGGAGCTGGCAAACCAATTTAATAAATAGGCTATAACTTCAGTTTATTGTTGTTGTAGCCTTGCAATTATTAATGGACATGTTTCGTTAATTAATTTTAAGTTATTTAAGCTCTATCGCAATTGCTGATCATTTAGAACGCATTAGATTGACGGTGACAGTCAGATTAGGCTACAGGTGATATATAAATCATCTAATAGCAAGCATTACTAGCAGGCCAACGCTCTGGTTAAACCGGATGTCCTCAGATAACTCTGGGCCCAGTGTTTTTGCTACACCTGATTCCACTCTGTCCAGCGTCGTTGTTTTGCACTCCCTCTCCTGTATGTGATCACCAACACAGGTGAAAGAAATTCAAAACAATAAACACTGCCTGTTGTTGACAAGCATATTCAGTATATATACACATTATTAATATTTCATTCAATGATTGAAATTATGACCCCATCCTCAGTAGCCTATTCAAGCAGTCTATTGGGGAAACAACAATTTCTTACCTCGAAATCGCCTCGCTATTCATGTTCAATACATTCGTCTGTTTGAACTAAGCGAGCTGCTAAATCGTTCTGTTTACATCTTGACTACATCTTGTCTAGTCTACTGTAGTCTATCTGAAATGATATGTAGGCCAATCAAGAACTATAGGCTAACCTTCCTTTATCCAAGCAAACCACGGCAACATTGAATTACAATCATAAACCCAGATTTTAGTCTGTAGCCTATTGAAATGACAAGTCAATCTCTCAAATGGACCATTTATACTCTGCTGCCTGTGACTGGAACGAATTGCAAAAATCGCTGAAGTTGGAGACTTTTATCTCCCTCACCAACTTCAAACATCAGCTATCTGAGCAGCTAACCGATCGCTGCAGCTGTACATAGTCTATTGGTAAATAGCCCACCCTTTTCACCTACCTCATCCCCATACTGTTTTTATTTATTTACTTTTCTGCTCTTCTGCACACCAATATCTCTACCTGTACATGACCATCTGATCTTTTATCACTACAGTGTTAATCTGCAAAATTGTAATTATTTGCCTACCTCCTCATGCCTTTTGCACACATTGTATATAGACCCCCCCTTTGTTTTCTACTGTGTTATTGACTTGTTAATTGTTTACTCCATGTGTAACTCTTTGTTGTATGCTCACACTGCTATGCTTTATCTTGGCCAGGTCGCAGTTGCAAATGAGAACTTGTTCTCAACTAGCCTACCTGGTTAAATAAAGGTGTTCTCAACTAGCCTACCTGGTTAAATAAAGGTGTTCTCAACTAGCCTACCTGGTTAAATAAAGGTGTTCTCAACTAGCCTACCTGGTTAAATAAAGGTGTTCTCAACTAGCCTACCTGGTTAAATAAAGGTGTTCTCAACTAGCCTACCTGGTTAAATAAAGGTGTTCTCAACTAGCCTACCTGGTTAAATAAAGGTGTTCTCAACTAGCCTACCTGGTTAAATAAAGGTGTTCTCAACTAGCCTACCTGGTTAAATAAAGGTGTTCTCAACTAGCCTACCTGGTTAAATAAAGGTGTTCTCAACTAGCCTACCTGGTTAAATAAAGGTGTTCTCCACTAGCCTACCTGGTTAAATAAAGGTGTTCTCAACTAGCCTACCTGGTTAAATAAAGGTGTTCTCAACTAGCCTACCTGGTTAAATAAAGGTGTTCTCAACTAGCCTACCTGGTTAAATAAAGGTGTTCTCAACTAGCCTACCTGGTTAAATAAAGGTGTTCTCAACTAGCCTACCTGGTTAAATAAAGGTGTTCTCAACTAGCCTACCTGGTTAAATAAAGGTGTTCTCAACTAGCCTACCTGGTTAAATAAAGGTGTTCTCAACTAGCCTACCTGGTTAAATAAAGGTGTTCTCAACTAGCCAACCTGGTTAAATAAAGGTGTTCTCAACTAGCCTACCTGGTTAAATAAAGGTGTTCTCAACCAGCCTACCTGGTTAAATAAAGGTGTTCTCAACTAGCCTACCTGGTTAAATAAAGGTGTTCTCAACTAGCCTACCTGGTTAAATAAAGGTGTTCTCAACTAGCCTCCCTGGTTAAATAAAGGTGTTCTCAACTAGCCTCCCTGGTTAAATAAAGGTGTTCTCAACTAGCCTACCTGGTTAAATAAAGGTGTTCTCAACTAGCCTACCTGGTTAAATAAAGGTGTTCTCAACTAGCCTACCTGGTTAAATAAAGGTGTTCTCAACTAGCCTACCTGGTTAAATAAAGGTGTTCTCAACTAGCCTACCTGGTTAAATAAAGGTGTTCTCAACTAGCCTACCTGGTTAAATAAAGGTGTTCTCAACTAGCCTCCCTGGTTAAATAAAGGTGTTCTCAACTAGCCTACCTGGTTAAATAAAGGTGTTCTCAACTAGCCTACCTGGTTAAATAAAGGTGTTCTCAACTAGCCTACCTGGTTAAATAAAGGTGTTCTCAACTAGCCTACCTGGTTAAATAAAGGTGTTCTCAACTAGCCTACCTGGTTAAATAAAGGTGTTCTCAACTAGCCTACCTGGTTAAATAAAGGTGTTCTCAACTAGCCTACCTGGTTAAATAAAGGTGTTCTCAACTAGCCTACCTGGTTAAATAAAGGTGTTCTCAACTAGCCTACCTGGTTAAATAAAGGTGTTCTCCACTAGCCTACCTGGTTAAATAAAGGTGTTCTCAACTAGCCTACCTGGTTAAATAAAGGTGTTCTCAACTAGCCTACCTGGTTAAATAAAGGTGTTCTCAACTAGCCTACCTGGTTAAATAAAGGTGTTCTCAACTAGCCTACCTGGTTAAATAAAGGTGTTCTCAACTAGCCTACCTGGTTAAATAAAGGTGTTCTCAACTAGCCTACCTGGTTAAATAAAGGTGTTCTCAACTAGCCTACCTGGTTAAATAAAGGTGTTCTCAACTAGCCTACCTGGTTAAATAAAGGTGTTCTCAACTAGCCAACCTGGTTAAATAAAGGTGTTCTCAACTAGCCTACCTGGTTAAATAAAGGTGTTCTCAACCAGCCTACCTGGTTAAATAAAGGTGTTCTCAACTAGCCTACCTGGTTAAATAAAGGTGTTCTCAACTAGCCTACCTGGTTAAATAAAGGTGTTCTCAACTAGCCTACCTGGTTAAATAAAGGTGTTCTCAACTAGCCACCTGGTTAAATAAAGGTGTTCTCAACTAGCCAACCTGGTTAAATAAAGGTGTTCTCAACTAGCCTACCTGGTTAAATAAAGGTGTTCTCAACTAGCCTACCTGGTTAAATAAAGGTGTTCTCAACTAGCCTACCTGGTTAAATAAAGGTGTTCTCAACTAGCCTACCTGGTTAAATAAAGGTGTTCTCAACTAGCCTACCTGGTTAAATAAAGGTGTTCTCAACTAGCCTACCTGGTTAAATAAAGGTGTTCTCAACTAGCCTACCTGGTTAAATAAAGGTGCTCTCAACTAGCCTACCTGGTTAAATAAAGGTGTTCTCAACTAGCCTACCTGGTTAAATAAAGGTGTTCTCAACTAGCCTACCTGGTTAAATAAAGGTGTTCTCAACTAGCCTACCTGGTTAAATAAAGGTGCTCTCAACTAGCCTACCTGGTTAAATAAAGGTGTTCTCAACTAGCCTACCTGGTTAAATAAAGGTGCTCTCAACTAGCCTACCTGGTTAAATAAAGGTGTTCTCAACTAGCCTACCTGGTTAAATAAAGGTGTTCTCAACTAGCCTACCTGGTTAAATAAAGGTGCTCTCAACTAGCCTACCTGGTTAAATAAAGGTGTTCTCAACTAGCCTACCAGGTTAAATAAAGGTGTTCTCAACTAGCCTACCTGGTTAAATAAAGGTGTTCTCAACTAGCCTACCTGGTTAAATAAAGGTGTTCTCAACTAGCCTCCCTGGTTAAATAAAGGTGTTCTCAACTAGCCTACCTGGTTAAATAAAGGTGTTCTCAACTAGCCTACCTGGTTAAATAAAGGTGTTCTCAACTAGCCTACCTGGTTAAATAAAGGTGTTCTCAACTAGCCTACCTGGTTAAATAAAGGTGTTCTCAACTAGCCTACCTGGTTAAATAAAGGTGTTCTCAACTAGCCTACCTGGTTAAATAAAGGTGTTCTCAACTAGCCTACCTGGTTAAATAAAGGTGTTCTCAACTAGCCTACCTGGTTAAATAAAGGTGTTCTCAACTAACCTACCTGGTTAAATAAAGGTGTTCTCAACTAGCCTACCTGGTTAAATAAAGGTGTTCTCAACTAGCCTACCTGGTTAAATAAAGGTGTTCTCAACTAGCCTACCTGGTTAAATAAAGGTGTTCTCAACTAGCCTACCTGGTTAAATAAAGGTGTTCTCAACCAGCCTACCTGGTTAAATAAAGGTGTTCTCAACTAGCCTACCTGGTTAAATAAAGGTGTTCTCAACCAGCCTACCTGGTTAAATAAAGGTGTTCTCAACCAGCCTACCTGGTTAAATAAAGGTGTTCTCAACCAGCCTACCTGGTTAAATAAAGGTGTTCTCAACTAGCCTACCTGGTTAAATAAAGGTGTTCTCAACTAGCCTACCTGGTTAAATAAAGGTGTTCTCAACTAGCCTACCTGGTTAAATAAAGGTGTTCTCAACTAGCCTACCTGGTTAAATAAAGGTGTTCTCAACTAGCCTACCTGGTTAAATAAAGGTGTTCTCAACTAGCCTACCTGGTTAAATAAAGGTGTTCTCAACTAGCCTACCTGGTTAAATAAAGGTGTTCTCAACTAGCCTACCTGGTTAAATAAAGGTGTTCTCAACTAGCCTACCTGGTTAAATAAAGGTGTTCTCAACTAGCCTACCTGGTTAAATAAAGGTGTTCTCAACTAGCCTACCTGGTTAAATAAAGGTGTTCTCAACTAGCCTACCTGGTTAAATAAAGGTGTTCTCAACTAGCCTACCTGGTTAAATAAAGGTGTTCTCAACTAGCCTACCTGGTTAAATAAAGGTGTTCTCAACTAGCCTACCTGGTTAAATAAAGGTGTTCTCAACTAGCCTACCTGGTTAAATAAAGGTGTTCTCAACTAGCCTACCTGGTTAAATAAAGGTGTTCTCACTAGCCTACCTGGTTAAATAAAGGTGTTCTCAACTAGCCTACCTGGTTAAATAAAGGTGTTCTCAACTAGCCTACCTGGTTAAATAAAGGTGTTCTCAACTAGCCTACCTGGTTAAATAAAGGTGTTCTCAACTAGCCTACCTGGTTAAATAAAGGTGTTCTCAACTAGCCTACCTGGTTAAATAAAGGTGTTCTCAACTAGCCTACCTGGTTAAATAAAGGTGTTCTCAACTAGCCTACCTGGTTAAATAAAGGTGCTTCTCAACTAGCCTACCTGGTTAAATAAAGGTGTTCTCAACTAGCCTACCTGGTTAAATAAAGGTGTTCTCAACTAGCCTACCTGGTTAAATAAAGGTGTTCTCAACTAGCCTACCTGGTTAAATAAAGGTGCTCTCAACTAGCCTACCTGGTTAAATAAAGGTGTTCTCAACTAGCCTACCTGGTTAAATAAAGGTGCTCTCAACTAGCCTACCTGGTTAAATAAAGGTGTTCTCAACTAGCCTACCTGGTTAAATAAAGGTGTTCTCAACTAGCCTACCTGGTTAAATAAAGGTGCTCTCAACTAGCCTACCTGGTTAAATAAAGGTGTTCTCAACTAGCCTACCAGGTTAAATAAAGGTGTTCTCAACTAGCCTACCTGGTTAAATAAAGGTGTTCTCAACTAGCCTACCTGGTTAAATAAAGGTGTTCTCAACTAGCCTCCCTGGTTAAATAAAGGTGTTCTCAACTAGCCTACCTGGTTAAATAAAGGTGTTCTCAACTAGCCTACCTGGTTAAATAAAGGTGTTCTCAACTAGCCTACCTGGTTAAATAAAGGTGTTCTCAACTAGCCTACCTGGTTAAATAAAGGTGTTCTCAACTAGCCTACCTGGTTAAATAAAGGTGTTCTCAACTAGCCTACCTGGTTAAATAAAGGTGTTCTCAACTAGCCTACCTGGTTAAATAAAGGTGTTCTCAACTAGCCTACCTGGTTAAATAAAGGTGTTCTCAACTAGCCTACCTGGTTAAATAAAGGTGTTCTCAACTAGCCTACCTGGTTAAATAAAGGTGTTCTCAACTAGCCTACCTGGTTAAATAAAGGTGTTCTCAACTAGCCTACCTGGTTAAATAAAGGTGTTCTCAACTAGCCTACCTGGTTAAATAAAGGTGTTCTCAACTAGCCTACCTGGTTAAATAAAGGTGTTCTCAACTAGCCTACCTGGTTAAATAAAGGTGTTCTCCACTAGCCTACCTGGTTAAATAAAGGTGTTCTCCACTAGCCTACCTGGTTAAATAAAGGTGTTCTCCACTAGCCTACCTGGTTAAATAAAGGTGTTCTCCACTAGCCTACCTGGTTAAATAAAGGTGTTCTCAACTAGCCTACCTGGTTAAATAAAGGTGTTCTCAACTAGCCTACCTGGTTAAATAAAGGTGTTCTCCACTAGCCTACCTGGTTAAATAAAGGTGTTCTCAACTAGCCTACCTGGTTAAATAAAGGTGTTCTCAACTAGCCTACCTGGTTAAATAAAGGTGTTCTCAACTAACCTACCTGGTTAAATAAAGGTGTTCTCAACTAACCTACCTGGTTAAATAAAGGTGTTCTCAACTAGCCTACCTGGTTAAATAAAGGTGTTCTCAACTAGCCTACCTGGTTAAATAAAGGTGTTCTCAACTAGCCTACCTGGTTAAATAAAGGTGTTCTCAACTAGCCTACCTGGTTAAATAAAGGTGTTCTCAACTAGCCTACCTGGTTAAATAAAGGTGTTCTCAACTAGCCTACCTGGTTAAATAAAGGTGTTCTCAACTAGCCTACCTGGTTAAATAAAGGTGTTCTCAACTAGCCTACCTGGTTAAATAAAGGTGTTCTCAACTAGCCTACCTGGTTAAATAAAGGTGTTCTCAACTAACCTACCTGGTTAAATAAAGGTGTTCTCAACTAGCCTACCTGGTTAAATAAAGGTGTTCTCAACTAGCCTACCTGGTTAAATAAAGGTGTTCTCAACTAGCCTACCTGGTTAAATAAAGGTGTTCTCAACTAGCCTCCCTGGTTAAATAAAGGTGTTCTCAACTAGCCTACCTGGTTAAATAAAGGTGTTCTCAACTAGCCTACCTGGTTAAATAAAGGTGTTCTCAACTAACCTACCTGGTTAAATAAAGGTGTTCTCAACTAGCCTACCTGGTTAAATAAAGGTGTTCTCAACTAGCCTACCTGGTTAAATAAAGGTGTTCTCAACTAGCCTACCTGGTTAAATAAAGGTGTTCTCAACTAGCCTCCCTGGTTAAATAAAGGTGAAATAAAAAATATAAATAAATATAGCGGTTTGCAGTATTTGTTATTATTTATTTTGTTGTGTTCATCCAAGCGTTTCTTTCTCAGAGATGTTGAGCTCCTCTGTCCTCTTCTGTCTGATTTACATGATTTATTTATAGTTAAACAGAAGGGGATTCATTTACAATTATAAACCTGGTTCGAGCCCTGAATGCTGATTGGCTAAAAGCTGCGGTATATCAGACCCATATACCATGGGTATGACAACAAAATAATACGTTTTACTGTTCTAATTAGGTTGGTAACCATTTTATAATAGCAACAAGGCACCCTGGGGATGTGTGGTATATGGCCAATATACCATTGCTAACAAATGTAACCAGGCACACCATGTCGCCTCATGCTTAAGAACAGCCCTTAGCCGTGGTATATTGGCCATATACCACACCCCCTTGTGCCTTATTGCTTAATCATAGCAGTTGGACGAGTTAAATCGACATCCATTGATGAAAAACGATCTGTCAAGTTTAATAAGGACAAATTATATTTTCTCTTCCGACATATTCAAATGCCTTTATTATGTCATGTCGTAGCTCAACAATAATTATTATCTTGAGGAAACACAAATTTTTCTTCTAATGTCATTAACAATTACTACGATATTCCTTCTTAATTGGCTCGATAACGTTACGTTTATTTTATAAATATGGTAATTCGTCTCTTTTGGGCTAGTTTTCAGGGCTTTTGGAGCAGGGTTTGAGTTGTCATTGTCTAGAAATTTTGGCTACATCTGGCAACCCTGAGCTGGAGGCGACAACTGTATCTGGCTAACCGTACACCGGTAGACCGTGTTCTTCGGTCCCGTCTGTCAGGCACTGTTTTCCTGCAGTTGTGTTTAACGGCAGGCAGGAGCGAAGGACACTGTGTGCTAACTAGCCAGCTAGTCCGGTACACAGCAGGCGGGAGGAGGGGGCGACACCAGTAGGGACACGGTGTCCCTACAGATAAAACAACGTGCCAGATGTTTCACCGGATGTATGAATCTGATGCATCTGGTAGACAATTCCAATCACCAGAAACAAGTGTGGTGATGATGTGAGGGAGTCCAGAGGATTTTATCCGATATTCTGCAAAATTTCTAATCAATTAAACATTTGATCTCATTAACGTTTTCTAATCCCCATTAATAGAATTGACTAAGTTTGATAGACTTTACACTTTGTCAAAGTTTCTAGAAGGGAAACGTGAGTTATTACAAACACGTACTTCACAGAGTGGGCGTTCACAAACGAAAATATGCAGATACACGCTAGAACTTGCAGTTAGGTTAGTTAGTTACGTCATCTGAATGATCTGGAAAAATAACGTTATTTTAATTTTTATGAATGTGTTGATGTTTTGTTTTTAGTCAGATTTGATATTGACACGTTTTGTCTATGTGATGTTATAAAATAAAATGATTTTTACAGGAAACCTGTATTTGATTTCCAATAGTGGGCAGAGAAAGGCCACCACTTGGAAACTTGTGACATTTATGTAATTTAGCAGATGTTTCTTATCCAGAGCGACTTACAGGAGCAATTCGGGTTAAGTACCTTCCTCAAGGGCACAGACAGATTTTTCCCCTAGTTGGCTCAGTGTTCAAACCGACAACCATTCGGTTACTGGCCCAACACTCTTAAACACCAGACTACAAACTGTTACTTGCTTTGCTCTAGCAATTTTTTTGTTGTTGTGTGTCTCTAGTCTACGTTCTGTGTCTGATCCCGTAATCAGCATGAACTTCCTATATGAGCTATGATTCAGAATGATTATATTGTAGGGTGGTGGTTTCTGGTAGAGGCCTATCCCTCCGTGTTGCAATACTGATCCCTGGGTTCATATGGGGAAACTTTCCTCTCGCTCATCCTTTAAACGTCCATAAAAAATAACCCTGTAACAAAGATGACTGTGGTGACATTTGCATTTCCATTTCCAAGTCAGTGACCTGGATTGACATGTTTTAATCTGTGGAATTGATTGATGATATAATAACAAGGTCCACTTCATCCAGAGATTAAATCCCTTTTACCAGATGATAAATGAATGGTTAAATGTTGGTACGTGGCAGCAGTGTTAGTGTGTGTGTGTGTGTGTGTTTGTGTGTGTGTGTTTGTTAGTGTGTGTGTGTGTGTTTGTGTGTGTGTGTTTGTTAGTGTGTGTGTGTTTGTTTGTGTGTGTGTGTGTGTTTGTGTGTGTGTGTTTGTTAGTGTGTGTGTGTGTGTGTGTTTGTGTGTATGTATGTGTGTGTGTGTGTGTGTGTGTGTGTGTGTGTGTGTGTGTGTGTGTTAGCCACAGGTGTGTCCTGAACTCAACTTCTGTCATCAATGTTTGTAGTCACCACTCACCAGAAACTGAATACACCCGCAAACACTGTACCTTTATACAGACACCACACCACAGGATGTACGGTGATACACAAAGACCACACCACAGGATGTACGGTGATATACAGAGACCACACCACAGGATGTACGGTGATACACAGAGACCACACCACAGGATGTACGATGACACACAGAGACCACACCACAGGATGTACGGTGACACACAGAGACCACACCACAGGATGTACGGTGATACACAGAGACCACACCACAGGATGTACGGTGATACACAGAGACCAAACCACAGGATGTGTGAGGGAGACCCCTGTTTACAGTTGTCCCATAGTGTGAGGGAGACCCCTGTTTATATTTGTCCTGTAAACTCAGATCAGAGGCAGTAGGGATGACCAGGGATGTTCTCTGTTTAGTGAGTCCTCCAGATCAGAGGCAGTAGGGATGACCAGGGATATTCTCTGTTTAGTGAGTCCTCCAGATCAGAGGCAGTAGGGATGACCAGGGATGTTCTCTGTTTAGTGAGTCCTCCAGATCAGAGGCAGTAGGGATGACCAGGGATGTTCTCTGTTTAGTGAGTCCTCCAGATCAGAGGCAGTAGGGATGACCAGGGATGTTCTCTGTTTAGTGAGTCCTCCAGATCAGAGGCAGTAGAGATGACCAGGGATGTTCTCTGTTTAGTGAGTCCTCCAGATCAGAGGCAGTAGAGATGACCAGGGATATTCTCTGTTTAGTGAGTCCTCCAGATCAGAGGCAGTAGGGATGACCAGGGATGTTCTCTGTTTAGTGAGTCCTCCAGATCAGAGACAGTAGGGATGACCAGGGATGTTCTCTGTTTAGTGAGTCCTCCAGATCAGAGGCAGTAGAGATGACCAGGGATGTTCTCTGTTTAGTGAGTCCTCCAGATCAGAGGCAGTAGGGATGACCAGGGATATTCTCTGTTTAGTGAGTCCTCCAGATCAGAGGCAGTAGGGATGACCAGGGATGTTCTCTGTTTAGTGAGTCCTCCAGATCAGAGGCAGTAGAGATGACCAGGGATGTTCTCTGTTTAGTGAGTCCTCCAGATCAGAGGCAGTAGGGATGACCAGGGATGTTCTCTGTTTAGTGAGTCCTCCAGATCAGAGGCAGTAGGGATGACCAGGGATGTTCTGTTTAGTGAGTCCTCCAGATCAGAGGCAGTAGGGATGACCAGGGATGTTCTCTGTTTAGTGAGTCCTCCAGATCAGAGGCAGTAGAGATGACCAGGGATGTTCTCTGTTTAGTGAGTCCTCCAGATCAGAGGCAGTAGGGATGACCAGGGATGTTCTGTTTAGTGAGTCCTCCAGATCAGAGGCAGTAGGGATGACCAGGGATGTTCTCTGTTTAGTGAGTCCTCCAGATCAGAGGCAGTAGAGATGACCAGGGATATTCTCTGTTTAGTGAGTCCTCCAGATCAGAGGCAGTAGGGATGACCAGGGATGTTCTCTCGATAAGTGCATGACTTGGAGTGCACCAATTTCCTGTCCTGTTAAGCATTCAAAATGTAACGAGTACTTTTGGGTGTCAGGGAAAATGTATGGAGTAAAAAGGACAATATTTTCTTTAGGAATTTAGTCAAAAATATAAATAGTGAAGTACAGATACCCAAGAAAACTACTTAAGTAGTACTTTAAAATATTTTTACTTTAAGTACTTTACACCACAGGAAATCATATGGACAAGGGTTGAATTTATGTTCAAAATGAATACAATACATACATTTCTGAATGCCATGAATCATTTCCTGGTATCTCACCTAACACAACCTTTTGAGCCTGGTAACAGAAGGGTTTATTTTCGGTGTCCCTTTAATTTTTTTATTTTTTTTTACAGCAATTCCCCTTCACAGATTCGACAGTAGTGTGCACCCTTTGCCAAGGATCTCATCCCAAATGGCACCCTATTCCCTGTATAGTGCACTACCCCCCCCCCCCCCAATGGGCCCTGGTCAAAAGAAGTGCACTAAATAGGGAATAGCGTGCTGTTTGGGACATTCTATCGGTCGAGTGTAAGCTTTTAAAAAACTGAAAGTGAGGATGGGACAGAGATGGGGATTTCTCTGCCCTGTTTCCACACTGTGTGTTCATCTCCAATCTGAAAGATTGCTTGTACTTCTTTGTGATTGCTTTTTTAAGCCCCCTGATATGATCAGAATAAAGCATTATGATTATAACTTCCTGGTTTTGATTTGGAAGAGGTCTGTATTGTTCTTTGTGCTGATAATATCCTCATGGGTCATGGGTCATAAATCCTATTAATAATGTTCTTAGGGCCTCCGGAGTGGCGCAGCGGTCTGAGGTGTTGCGTTACTACAGATCATGGTTTGATAATGGGCTGTATCGGCCGGCAGGGATGTCCTTGTCCCATCGCGCTCTAGTGACTCCTGTGGGAGGGCCAGGCGCAATGCACACTGACATGGTCAACAGGTGTACAGTGTTTCCTCCTACACATTGGTGTGGCTGGCTTCCGGGTTAAGCGTGCATTGTGTCAAGAAGCAGTGCGGCTTGGCAGGGTTGGCAGCACCACCTACCACCTAGCACCACCTAGCACTTCATAGCACCACCTACCACCTAGCACCACCTAGCACTTCATAGCACCACCTACCACCTAGCACCACCTAGAACTTCATAGCACCACCTAGCACCACCTAGCACTTAGCACCACCTAGCACCACCTAGCACCTAGCACCACCTAGCACCACATAGCACCACCTAGCACCACCTAACACTTCATAGCACCACCTAACACTACCTAACACCACCTAACACTTCATAGCACCACCTAGCACCACCTAGCACTTCATAGCACCATCTAGCACCACCTAACACTACCTAACACCACCTAACACTTCATAGCACCACCTAGCACCACCTAGCACTTCATAGCACCCCCTAGCACCACCTAACACTACCTAACACCACCTAACACTTCATTGCACCACCTAGCACCACTTAGCATTTCATAGCACACCCTAGCACTTCATAGCACCACCTAGCACCACCTAACACTACCTAATACCACGTAACACTTCATAGCACCACCTAGCACCACCTAGCACTTCATAGCACCACCTAACACTACCTAACACCACCTAACACTTCATAGCACCACTTAGCACCACCTAGCACCACCTAGCACTTCATAGCACCACCTAGCACCACCTACCACTTCATAGCACCACCTAACACCACCTAACACTTCATAGCACCACCTAACACTTCATAGCACCACCTAACACTTCATAGCACCACCTAGCACTTCATAGCACCACCTAACACTTCATAGCACCACCTAGCACCACCTAACACTTCATAGCACCACCTAACACTTCATAGCACCACCTAACACCACCTAGCACCACCTAACACTTCATAGCACCACCTAGCACTTCATAGCACCACCTAACACTTCATAGCACCACCTAACACCACCTAGCACCACCTAACACTTCATAGCACCACCTAGCACTTCATAGCGCCACCTAGCACCACCTACCACTTCATAGCACCACCTAGCACTTCATAGCACCACCTAGCACCACCTAGCACTTCATAGCACAACCTAGCACCACCTAACACTTCATAGCACCACCTACCACTTCATAGCACCACCTAGCACCACCTAACACTTCATAGCACCACCTAGCATTTCATAGCACCACCTAGCACCACCTACCACTTCATAGCACCACTTAGCACCACCTAGCACTTCATAGCACCACCTAGCACCACCTAGCACTTCATAGCACAACCTAGCACCACCTAACACTTCATAGCACCACCTACCACTTCATAGCACCACCTAGCACCACCTAACACTTCATAGCACCACCTAGCATTTCATAGCACCACCTAGCACCACCTACCACTTCATAGCACCACCTAGCACCACCTAGCACTTCATAGCACAACCTAGCACCACCTAACACTTCATAGCACCACCTACCACTTCATAGCACCACCTAGCACCACCTAACACTTCATAGCACCACCTAGCATTTCATAGCACCACCTAGCACCACCTACCACTTCATAGCACCACTTAGCACCACCTAACACTACCTAACACCACCTAACACTTCATAGCGCACCACCGAGCACCACTTAGCACCACCTAACACCAGCTACCACTTCATAGCACCACCTAGCACCACCTAACACCACCTACCACTTCATAGCACCACCTAGCACCACCTAGCACCACCTAACACTTCATAGCACCACCTAGCACCACCTAACACTTCATAGCACCACCTAGCACCACCTAACACTTCATAGCACCACCTAACACTTCATAGCGCCACCTAGCACCCCGTACCACTTCATAGCACCACCTAGCACCACCTAACACTTCATAGCACCACCTAGCACTTCATAGCACCACCTAGCACCAACTAACACTTCATAGCACCACCTACCACTTCATAGCACCACCTAGCACCACTTAACACTTCATAGCACCACCTAACACTTCATAGCACCACCTAACACTTCATAGCACCACAGACAGAGACTCAGGCTCCAGCTTTGTTAGCATACTTTTTCCCAGCTGCCCAAACAATCTTTCAAACCAAGGTGGCATAGCAGTTCAGACGTCTTTTGTCCTCGTCTTGTCGTGTCCTGTATATATATATATTTACAACTTTTTCACATACATTTTATTTTTATTTTCCATCAACTCATCTTCAAAACACTCTCCTGCAACCCGCCTCACCAATGTATATTTATAAAAAAGTATTATTTACCTCAGATCTGTAATCCTCCAAGAAGCTAGCCAGAAACTCCAAGAAGCTAGCCTGAAACTAGCCAGAAGCTAATCCAGAAGCTAGTTCAGAAGCTAGTTAGCTCCTTTACTGGCAAATCGTTAGTATCCAGCTAACCACGGTTTGTGGTCATCAGCTATCCTTTAGCTCGAAAATCTATCGCCAGTTCTGTACGGCGCAGCGCGGCTCGGAACGGAACATACCGGACCAATTTTTCTCTCCATGTCCCTGGATTTCGACTGCTCTCTGGACATTCATACCCGGATCTCACAGCTAGCTAGCTGCTATCCGTGTGACTATCGGCCTTCGTCGATTCCGGAGCAAACATCAATTATTCCGGAGCTAGCAAGCTCCGTCAATCACTCCTGAGTTCCATCAATCACACCTGGGCTGCAGTCACCTATCCGGACCCGTTTTACTGCTTTCGCGGAGCCCCACCGGGCCTTCACAACTGGACTGCCGACGTTATCTACCCGAAGGAGTTATTCGGCTGGCTCCTCCGTCGCGACGTTACCTGAACGCCCATCTGCGGCCTGCTAACCGTTAGCTGTCTTACCGGCTGCTATCTGAATAGACAATCGGACAATTTTTTTTATATATTTTTTTATTTATTATTATTATTATGTTTTCTTCTTGGGCCTCTATAACTATATCTATTGTTTTTATTTTTGTTGTTGTTGTGTGATTTGGATTAATCCCCTCTACCACACGGAACCCCACTAATCTACTGACGCAAGAGGTAGCTAACAACAGACCTCCATCCTATGCTAGCTTGCTACCGATGCCCTGGCTAGCTGTCTAAATCACCAACCAACCTCTCCACTCACCGGACCCTTTTGATCACTCGACTAAGCATGCCTCTCCTTAATGTCAATATGTCTTGTCCATTTCTGTTCTGGTTAGTGTTTATTGGCTTATTTCACTGTAGAGCCTCTAGTCCTGCTCACTATACCTTATCCAACCTATTAGTTCCACCACCCACACATGCAATGACATCTCCTGGTTTCAACGATGTTTCTAGAGACAATATCTCTCTCTTCATCACTCAATACCTAGGTTTACCTCCACTGTATTCACATCCTACCATACATTTGTCTGTACATTATACCTTGATGCTATTTTATCGCCCCCAGAAACCTCCTTTTACTCTATGTTCCAGACGTTCTAGACGACCAATTCTCATAGCTTTTAGCCGTACCCTTATTCTACTCCTCCTATGTTCCTCTGGCGATGTAGAGGTGAATCCAGGCCCTGCAGTGCCTAGCTCCACTCCTATTCCCCAGGCGCTCTCTTTTGACGACTTCTGTAACCGTAATAGCCTTGGTTTCATGCATGTTAACATTAGAAGCCTCCTCCCTAAGTTTGTTCTATTCACTGCTTTAGCACACTCTGCCAACCCGGATGTTCTAGCTGTGTCTGAATCCTGGCTTAGGAAGACCACCAAAAACTCAGACATTTTAATTCCAAACTACAACATTTTCAGACAAGATAGAACTGCCAAAGGGGGCGGTGTTGCAATCTACTGCAAAGATAGCCTGCAGAGTTCTGTCCTACTATCCAGGTCTGTACCCAAACAATTTGAACTTCTACTTTTAAAAATCCACCTCTCTAAAAACAAGTCTCTCACCGTTGCCGCCTGCTATAGACCACCCTCTGCCCCCAGCTGTGCTCTGGACACCATATGTGAACTGATTGCCCCCCATCTATCTTCAGAGTTCGTGCTGCTAGGCGACCTAAACTGGAACATGCTTAACACCCCAGCCATCCTACAATCTAAACTTGATGCCCTCAATCTCACACAAATTATCAATGAACCTACCAGGTACCTCCCCAAAACCTTAAACACGGGCACCCTCATAGATATCATCCTAACCAACTTCCCCTCTAAATACACCTCTGCTGTCTTCAACCAAGATCTCAGCGATCACTGCCTCATTGCCTGCATCCGTAATGGGTCAGCGGGACCGCCACTCATCACTGTAAAACGCTCCCTGAAACACTTCTGCGAGCAGGCCTTTCTAATCGACCTGGCCGGGGTATCCTGGAAGGATATTGATCTCATCCCGTCAGTAGAGGATGCCTGGATATTTTTTTTAAATGCCTTCCTAACCATCCTAAATAAACATGCCCCATTCAAGAAATTTAGAACCAGGAACAGATATAGCCCTTGGTTCTCCCCAGACCTGACTGCCCTTAACCAACACAAAAACATCCTATGGCGTTCTGCATTAGCATCGAACAGCCCCCGTGATATGCAGCTGTTCAGGGAAGCTAGAAATCATTATACACAGGCAGTTAGAAAAGCCAAGGCTAGCTTTTTCAAGCAGAAATTTGCTTCCTGCAACACTAACTCAAAAAAGTTCTGGGACACTGTAAAGTCCATGGAGAATAAGAACACCTCCTCCCAGCTGCCCACTGCACTGAAGATAGGAAACACTGTCACCACTGATAAATCCACCATAATTGAGAATTTCAATAAGCATTTTTCTACGGCTGGCCATGCTTTCCACCTGGCTACTCCTACCCCGGACAACAGCACTGCACCCCCAACAGCAACTCGCCCAAGCCTTCCCCATTTCTCCTTCTCCCAAATCCATTCAGCTGATGTTCTGAAAGAGCTGCAAAATCTGGACCCCTACAAATCAGCCGGGCTAGACAATCTGGACCCTTTCTTTCTAAAATTATCTGCCGAAATTGTTGCCACCCCTATTACTAGCCTGTTCAACCTCTCTTTCGTGTCGTCTGAGATTCCCAAAGATTGGAAAGCAGCTGCGGTCATCCCCCTCTTCAAAGGGGGGGACACTCTTGACCCAAACTGCTACAGACCTATATCTATCCTACCGTGCCTTTCTAAGGTCTTCGAAAGCCAAGTCAACAAACAGATTACCGACCATTTCGAATCTCACCATACCTTCTCTGCTATGCAATCTGGTTTCAGAGCTGGTCATGGGTGCACCTCAGCCACGCTCAAGGTCCTAAACGATATCTTAACCGCCATCGATAAGAAACATTACTGTGCAGCCGTATTCATTGATCTGGCCAAGGCTTTCGACTCTGTCAATCACCATATCCTCATCGGCATTGCCTCGCCATCGGGATTGCCTCGCCTGGTTCACCAACTACTTCTCTGATAGAGTTCAGTGTGTCAAATCGGAGGGTCTGCTGTCCGGACCTCTGGCAGTCTCTATGGGGGTGCCACAGGGTTCAATTCTTGGACCGACTCTCTTCTCTGTATACATCAATGAGGTCGCTCTTGCTGCTGGTGAGTCCCTGATCCACCTCTACGCAGACGACACCATTCTGTATACTTCCGGCCCTTCTCTGGACACTGTGTTAACAACCCTCCAGGCAAGCTTCAATGCCATACAACTCTCCTTCCGTGGCCTCCAATTGCTCTTGAATGCAAGTAAAACTAAATGCATGCTCTTCAACCGATCGCTGCCTGCACCTACCCGCCTGTCCAACATCACTACTCTGGACGGCTCTGACTTAGAATACGTGGACAACTACAAATACTTAGGTGTCTGGTTAGATTGTAAACTCTCCTTCCAGACCCATATCAAACATCTCCAATCCAAAGTTAAGTCTAGAATTGGCTTCCTATTTCGCAACAAAGCATCCTTCACTCATGCTGCCAAACATACCCTTGTAAAACTGACCATCCTACCAATCCTCGACTTTGGCGATGTCATTTACAAAATAGCCTCCAATACCCTACTCAACAAATTGGATGCAGTCTATCACAGTGCAATCCGTTTTATCACCAAAGCCCCATATACTACCCACCATTGCGACCTGTACGCTCTCGTTGGCTGGCCCTCGCTTCATACTCGTCGCCAAACCCACTGGCTCCATGTCATCTACAAGACCCTGCTAGGTAAAGTCCCCCCTTATCTCAGCTCGCTGGTCACCATAGCATCTCCCACCTGTAGCACACGCTCCAGCAGGTATATCTCTCTAGTCACCCCCAAAACCAATTCTTTCTTTGGCCGCCTCTCCTTCCAGTTCTCTGCTGCCAATGACTGGAACGAACTACAAAAATCTCTGAAACTGGAAACACTTATCTCCCTCACTAGCTTTAAGCACCAACTGTCAGAGCAGCTCACAGATTACTGCACCTGTACATAGCCCACCTATAATTTAGCCCAAACAACTACCTCTTTCCCAACTGTATTTAATTTTAATTTATTTATTTATTTTGCTCCTTTGCACCCCATTATTTTTTTATTTCTACTTTGCACATTCTTCCATTGCAAAACTACCATTCCAGTATTTGACTTGCTATATTGTATTTACTTTGCCATCTTGGCCTTTTTTGCCTTTACCTCCCTTCTCACCTCATTTGCTCACATTGTATATAGACTTGTTTATACTGCATTATTGACTGTATGTTTGTTTTTACTCCATGTGTAACTCTGTGTCGTTTTATCTGTCGAACTGCTTTGCTTTATCTTGGCCAGGTCGCAATTGTAAATGAGAACTTGTTCTCAACTTGCCTACCTGGTTAAATAAAGGTAAAATAAAATAAATAAATAAATAGCACCACCTAACACTTCATAGCACCACCTAGAACTTCATAGCACCACCTAACACTTCATAGCACCACCTAACACTTCATAGCACCACCTAGCACCACCTAACACTTCATAGCACCACCTAACACTTCATAGCACCACCTAACACTTCATAGCACCACCTAACACTTCATAGCACCACCTAACACTTCATAACACCACCTAGCACCACCTAACACTTCATAGCACCTAGCACTTCATAGCACCACCTAGCACCACCTACCACTTCATAGCACCACCTAGCACTTCATAGCACCACCTAGCACCACCTAGCACTTCATAGCACCACCTAACACTTCATAGCACCACCTAGCACCACCTAACACTTCATAGCACCACCTAGCACCAGCTAACACTTCATAGCACCACCTAGCACCACCTAACACTTCATAGCACCACCTAGCACCACCTAACACTTCATAGCACCACCTAGCATTTCATAGCACCACTTAGCACCACCTAACACTACCTAACACCACCTAACACTTCATAGCGCACCACCGAGCACCACTTAGCACCACCTAACACCAGCTACCACTTCATAGCACCACCTAGCACCACCTAACACCACCTACCACTTCATAGCACCACCTAGCAACACCTAGCACCACCTAACACTTCATAGCACCACCTAGCACCACCTAACACTTCATAGCACCACCTAGCACCACCTAACACTTCATAGCACCACCTAACACTTCATAGCGCCACCTAGCACCCCCTACCACTTCATAGCACCACCTAGCACCACCTAACACTTCATAGCACCACCTAGCACTTCATAGCACCACCTAGCACCAACTAACACTTCATAGCACCACCTACCACTTCATAGCACCACCTAGCACCACCTAACACTTCATAGCACCACCTAACACTTCATAGCACCACCTAACACTTCATAGCACCACCTAACACTTCATAGCACCACCTAGCACCACCTAACACTTCATAGCACCACCTAGCACCACCTAACACTTCATAGCACCACCTAGCACCACCTAACACTTCATAGCACCACCTAACACTTCATAGCGCCATCTAGCACCCCCTACCACTTCATAGCACCACCTAGCACCACCTAACACTTCATAGCACCACCTAGCACTTCATAGCACCACCTAGCACCACCTAACACTTCATAGCACCACCTAACACTTCATAGCACCACCTAACACTTCATAGCACCACCTAACACTTCATAGCACCACCTAGCACCACCTAACACTTCATAGCACCACCTAACACTTCATAGCACCACCTAGCACTTCATAGCACCACCTAGCACCACCTACCACTTCATAGCACCACCTAGCACCACCTAGCACTTCATAGCACCACCTACCACTTCATAGCGCCACCTAGCACCACCTAACACTTCATAGCACCACCTAACACTTCATAGCACCACCTAACACTTCATAGCACCACCTAGCACCACCTAACACTTCATAGCACCACCTAACACTTCATAGCACCACCTAACACTTCATAGCACCACCTAGCACTTCATAGCACCACCTAGCACCACCTACCACTTCATAGCACCACCTAGCACCACCTAGCACTTCATAGCACCACCTAACACTTCATAGCACCACCTAGCACCACCTACCACTTCATAGCACCACCTAACACTTCATAGCACCACCTAGCACCACCTAACACTTCATAGCACCACCTAACACTTCATAGTGCCACCTAGCACCACCTAACACTTCATAGCACCACCTAACACTTCCTAGCACCACCTAACACTTCATAGCACCACCTAGCACCACCTAACACTTCATAGCACCACCTAACACTTCATAGCACCACCTAACACCACCTAGCACCACCTAACACTTCATAGCACCACCTAGCACTTCATAGCACCACCTAGCACTTCATAGCACCACCTAACACGTCATAGCACCACCTAGCACCACCTAACACTTCATAGCACCACCTAACACTTCATAGCACCACCTAGCACTTCATAGCACCACCTATCACCACCTAACACTTCATAGCACTACCTACCACTTCATAGCACCACCTAGCACCACCTAACACTTCATAGCACCACCTAGCACTTCATAGCACCACCTAGCACCACCTACCACTTCATAGCACCACCTAGCACCACCTAACACTACCTAACACCACCTAACACTTCATAGCGCACCACCGAGCACCACCTAGCACCACCTAACACCAGCTACCACTTCATAGCACCACCTAGCACCACCTAACACCACCTACCACTTCATAGCACCACTTAGCACCACCTAACACTTCATAGCACCACCTAGCACCACCTACCACTTCATAGCACCACCTAACACCACCTAGCACTTCATAGCACCACCTAGCACTTCATAGTGCCACCTAGCACCACCTACCACTTCATAGCACCACCTAACACCACCTACCACTTCATAGCACCACCTAGCACAACCTAACACTTCATAGCACCACCTACCACCTAATAGCACCACCTAGCACCACCTAACACCACCTAGCACCACCTAGCACTTCATAGCACCGCCTAGCACCACCTACCACTTCATAGCACCACCTAACACTTATAGCGCCACCTAGAACCACCTACCACTTCATAGCACCACCTAACACCACCTACCACTTCATAGCACCACCTAGCACAACCTAACACTTCATAGCACCACCTACCACCTAATAGCACCACCTAGCACCACCTAACACCACCTAGCACCACCTAGCACTTCATAGCACCGCCTAGCACCACCTACCACTTCATAGCACCACCTAACACTTATAGCGCCACCTAGCACCACCTAACATGCCATAGCTCCACCTAATACCACCTAACACCACCTAACACACCATAGCACCACCTAGCACAGAGACAGGTACATTAGAAGGACAGGAGAATCATAGATATTTCTAATTTAAAGATGAAAGTTTAAGATTCTATTGTTTGAACTCTATTATGTATACATCCACTGAAAAAGCGCACATGGTGCTATTGTTGGTGTGTGGTTGCCCCAGAGATATTTTTCAAAGGGGAATGTACAGCGAGAAGGAACATCTCATTTTTAGAGTTCATCTGAAATGCAGGGGAATTCACCCCCATTGGGGAAAGCACTACAGATGATGCTCATTGATCTACACTGAGGAACTGTCTTTCTCGTAAACAGAGAACTATACTTTCCGACCCTGTATGGCACACTATTCCCTATTTCCCTTTCCAGCGCATTACTTTTGACTAGGGGCCTCTGTTTTTCTCAAGAACAAGAGAACTATAGTCATGAAAACAGAAATAGAAGCAGAGGGGGAGTGTAGATTCTGTCACAACACCGTGTCATCGGAGGTTCAGTAATAGTTTAAAGTTGACTTTTGCCCTATCATCTCTTCATTGCCCATGTTATTGTAATGGATTAGGGCAGTTCTTTGTTAAAATCAGGAGCCAGTTCTTCAGCTGAATATTGCTTTCTTGTTGGCCTATACATGTATACACCTTTAGGATGTTTCCTTCTCTCTCTCTTTCTTTCTCTCTCTCATTCTCTCTTTCTCTCTTTCTTTCTCTCTCTCTCTTTCTTTCTCTCTCTCTTTCTCTCTCTCTTTCTCTCTCTCTCTCTCTCTTTCTCTCTTTCTTTCTCTCTCTCTTTCTCTCTCTCTTTCTCTCTTTCTTTCCATCTCTCTCTTTTTCTCTTTCTTTCCATCTCTCTCTCTTTCTCTCTCTCTTTGTTTCTTTCTTTGTTTCTCTCTCTCTCTCTCTCTCTTTCTCTCTCTCTTTCTCTCTTTCTTTCCATCTCTCTCTCTTTCTCTCTCTCTTTCTTTCTCTCTTTCTCTCTCTCTTTCTCTCTTTCTTTCCATCTCTCTCTCTCTTTCTTTCTCTCTTTCTCTCTCTCTTTCTCTCTTTCTTTCCATCTCTCTCTCTTTCTCTCTCTCTTCCTCTCTTTCTTTCTCTCTTTCTTTCTTTCTTTATTGTATATGGCATGGTTCTACACTGGCATGGTTCTACACTGGCATGGTCCTACACTGGCATGGTCCTACACTGGCATGGTCCTACACTGGCATGGCCCTACACTGGCATGGTCCTACACTGGCATGGTCCTACACTGGCATGGTCCTACACTGGCATGGCCCTACACTGGCATGACCATATCATATGTACAGTATAGGTCTACACTGGCATGGCCATATCACATGTACAGTATAGGTCTACACTGGCCATCTCAAATGTATAGACGCCCTAATAGGCAGCAGGTAGCCGAGCGGTTAGAGCATTTGGCCAGCAAATAAAGGGTTGCTGGTTTGAATACCTGAGGTGAAAAATCTGTAATTGAGCAAGGCACTTAACCCAAATTTGCTCGAGGGGCACCGTACTTACTACTATGGCTGACCCTGTATAACGATACATTTCACCACACCTATGTGTATGTGACCAGTGGTAACCTGTTCTGAGCCCCACCTGTTCTGAGCCCCACCTGTTCTGAGCCCCACCTGTTCTGAGCCCCACCTGTTCTGAGCCCCACCTGTTCTGAGCCCCACCTGTTTAACTAAAAAAATTAAGGCGTGTCACATATCGGTCAGATTAAATTTTTTTAATACATCTTTGAGTTAATAAAGCAGCATACGAACATGGTCTCTTTTTTCCCTTCTTGGCTAAAGCAGCTCTAAAATGCAGGTGTTTCAGCCCAGTGCTTTCTGTGATGGTTTGGGCAGTCAGCGGAGAATACAGAGCGTAGGGGTTGGTAATGTTCTCTAGTTGCGCCGTGATTGGCTCAGTCTTCTGTCACTCATGGGGACACTACGTCACAAGCCTCTTGGGTGCTGCCATAGATTTACATTAGAAGTGCCCATCCAAGAAGGCTCAAGGTCATTGGCCACAGATAAAATTACATCAAATCACATTACATCTACCGTACCTTTGATTGGACTGATCATGTCAACATCACACTTTCAAAAAATCTTAGCTAGCTAGCTAGACAAATACTCATCATCATAAATCAAGTCGATAATCTACTCGCAAATCCTTTTCAATCCTTGTCATATGAAGATAAATTATATAAAAAAATGCATCGGCCATTGGAATAAACAACTAAAATCGCAAACTCAACAATGTGTGGTTTGGAAGAAATCAGTAGCTAACTGCAAGTGTTGCTAATCAATAACTAGCCTGCTATTCAGTGGAGAGGGTGTGTGGTCCAAGTCTGGGTTTAAGGGTCTCTTTTCTTAGTTTAAAAGGATAAACATTCAACACCATGGGCCAGAAAAGGGTGAATACATTGGCCATGCTGACAATCCAGCAGGACCTTTGGCGCGCACAAAAAAACTGGAATCTCGGAACTGGGAAATGTCAGACTTCAGTGATTTCAAGACAACGGGGAACTCTGACTGGGAAATCTCAGACTTCAGTGATTTCAAGACAACGGGGAACTCTGACTGGGAAATCTCAGACTTCAGTGATTTCAAGACAACGGGGAACTCTGACTGGGAAATCTCAGACTTCAGTGATTTCAAGACAACGGGGAACTCTGACTGGGAAATCTCAGACTTCAGTGATTTCAAGACAACAGGGAACTCTTTCTAGAGTCCCGACCTGAAGATCACTGACGTCATGATTCAACCTTGTTTTCTCCGAGTTTCCAGTTGTCTTGAAGGCGCCATATATCCAGAGAATGCCAGACTTTGATGACAAGTGAGCACGGCACAACAAACAGAAAATGTATTGTATGCTGCTGCATAAATGATGTAATATGCCAGGGAGATATGTATACTGTAGATAAGAAAGTAATACTAAGTGTATGTTGTGTAGTAAGATGGTAGTAGCCCATGTGCCTCACCCTAACAATTTGGCCCCTTTCCCCCTCATAAATTAGCATACTGTTTTGCCATGTAGCCTATAGCCTGCTTTAGAGAAATGTAATCATCAAATATTGTAAGGGCTTTCATTGTCTGCTTATATGTCCCCTTCATTTATCCTACGGTTCTGACTTGGTGTACAGTGAGAATACTGTAAGAACGGCCCGTGTTCTGAATTCTGTCTCTGTACATTTCAGAAGTGCTGAACAAATAGTTACATGTTTTACCTCCGTCCTAGCTCATTAATGTCTTAATCAAAATGATGCCTCTCATCCGCTCATTGTCCCCTTATAACATAGTTTGTATCTCAATTGTCAGTAGTAACCACATATGTGCAAGTCAACCATAACAGCTATGTTTTTATTTAAAGGCAGTAAATGAGGCTGAATGAACTGTTTCCCTGCCAGACAAGGCTCCGCTGATAGCCAAGGTGAAGTGGTGTTAACAGTGTTAACGATTCACTTCATGGTGTTGAAAAGAAAGCTCTGCTGTTGGATCAGCATTATGTAGGCCCTAACCGTTTGTGTGCACCGTTTGTCACCGTTATAGTGCAATTCATGTATTGTTTGGTGTTGTGTTGAGGCTCTGCTGGGATGCATCTAAAACGTGTCTCCCCTCCCCCACACACACACACCAAAATGTACATGCTAAAATCGCCATTGTATGTAACAATACAAAATCCTTTAGGCCCATATCAACAGCCGTATCATATGTACATAAAGCCGAATCTAATGACTTCACATCCGGTAGGACTCTCGCCAGACGCCTGGCGGCGCACTGTGTTATATTACATTAGACCGGGGGGATCTGGAGAAAGAGAGAAGAGGCAGGACGAACACTCCCTCCCTCCCTATCCCACTCATTAGTGTGCTACATTTCGCTGACGATCTCGGGGCAAACAAGCGGCGCAGGACTAGTTTCGCTCATCAGAAGAGATTTATACATCATTCCGGGACATTTTTTCGTCTCCTTGTTAATCGTGGAATTGATCCTGTCGACTTTAAGAGGACAATTTGACTGTGATATCGGCGCAGATCAGTTTAGAAGATGGTTCGAGTCTCCGCAATATCGGTCCTTATTTTGGGCATCGTAGTTCCAGGGTTGGCCGGCTATATTGAGGTAGGAATGTAGTCCGGAATCGGACACGCATTGTATTTGTATTCCTGTTGTCTTTCTTGTTTAACTTGGAATCACGGAGGGGGAAGCTCACGGGATTACTGCGTACTCCCCTGTAACCCATACGCTGCCTATATGTTCAACTACAGACTCCAAGCCTCTTATGGCTTTGTAACATTCTGCGTTTCTGCTACATTCTCCTTCCATTTTGTATTATTAGGCTGATACATTGTATCATTAGGCTGATACATTAACATATCCGATTTTCTTGTAATTTGTCTTGTCAATAATTCGCACTGTGGCTATTCGACATGGACTGTGTTTTAAAAAATGTTTTATTTTTATTTATAGGAAGCTTGGTACAATGTACTGAATCAATCGTCCTTGTATCGCCAGTGTGTCGTTTTAAAATCGCTTGTGTATCGCCTACTGTGTTACTTGTGGTAATGTGCGCTAACACTGTTAAAGCCAATTCATGCTTACTCCCGCAATGCTTGCTGGAGGCTCCGTACAGAGGGTGTGACGCAATTGCGGAGGCTTACAGAGGCCAAATCGAGCTACATACCGCATAGCTGTGCGCCTCCCAAATGTTGTAACAATGTGGAGGGCTCAGTATCAGTGGCGTGTATTCATGGATGCCAATGGGAGCCAGGCTTCCCCAAAAAATTGACCAAGAAAAAAAAAACACACAAAATAATTTAATATTTTGTCTCTGTGTTTTCATAAATGTGCTTCAAATCCCAAGTGGCTTAATGTGTCTCGAAGGGAGGCCAGCGAGCATATAGCCTCCCATGATTAAAAAATAAATAGTCGTGAATAGTCCTGGCACACCAAAAAAAGTATCAAGGGAAGCCAGTTGGAATTTGGCTTCAGACCAATCAAATCACAAGCCAAATGTCATTATTGACATTAACCTTTGTTGCATCTCATTGTGTTGTTGCCCTCCGGTGGCTAACTAGATAAAATCGCCCCTTTTCCTAAGTTAGCCATGGATGGAGATAGGTATTTGCACTTACTTAATTCTCTGTACAAAGCCAATTATTTTATTAGGGCTATTCTGATTCAACCATAAATGTTTTCTTTGTGTCCCTGGCCTGAGATAATTGAAATTCAATATGTAGCTAGATGTAGTATGCTAATGTTAACTAGCTGGCCTGGAAGTTAGGCTAGCGAGCGAAAAATTTAGCCAGGTAGCCTAGAACAACAAACTAACTGTGTACAACACGTTTAGGCAACATGAAAGAGGAGGATGGCATTTCTCTACAAGTAGGGTGAGTCAACATGTTTCTTTCTACACAGACACACAACCAGCCATGTCATACTTAACGTTGATTGGAGTAAAAGGTTTTTGGCATCGAAGTTGTCCTGTATTAGACTAAGCTGAGGTGATTTAGATGTTGAAGTGGTGCTGTAACAAGGAGCTCCTGTTTTCGCCGTGGTTATAAATCATTAGTAGTCTGAAAATGTGGGAAACATTAACTTGCGAAACCTGTAGGTCATATAACTGTTTTGTTAAATGCTTTGTCCACCGGACAGATGTTGCTCTCTGGTTTTGTGATGAAACGAAGGTTGAATTGATTCTGCCGCTGTGTCTTCTTATTGTCTCTGCCTTTTAGGCCTGTATGTCACGGTGTCGAGGCATATCAACTAACTGGTTACAGAGTAAACAACAAGTATCACAAGACTGGTTGTACTATAGCTTTTAATTATATCGGTTGGTTTCCCTGGTGTTTTTTTTTACCCACGCATTGCTACTGCTCTGAATAGCTCCGCATTGACATGATTGGTAGGTGGGGGCGGGGCCTGTATAAACACAGGCTTGACAACTTCCTTGACAACAGCTCTGCTCCTGCTCCACGATGGGAAGTATGAAGTCTTCCTTCTGCAGAGGCCGTAACACAGTAAACGCAGTATGGCCACTGCAAATAATGGATTGACCATGCAGCGCCTTTTTTAAAGGAAATTTATGCTTGATCTGTGTTTTGATAAGGCTATCAGAACAAGTTCACAAAAAAAAATCTACATATTTATGATACCTTGTGAAGGGATTTCAATGAGTTTGATCTGCTGGATTGTGATCTGGGAGGTATTGAGGATGGATGTGGTCAAAGGAAGGCAGACCGTGGGGGATAGAAGAAGGACTCCAGATTGGATTCAACGAAATCTGATCTGACAAACTGGATATTTAAAAAAATATATCTGTCATGATTGATGTTTTGTAACAGGCCCACAATGTGGTTACTAAAATCCGATTTGGATATATTTGACTGTTTTTCTCTGCATAACATTTTTAGAAGTTGTCCGCATTTTCAGGTTTAGAAAAAGTAAATGCTAAATGCTAACTCTTGTTCGTATACACTGTTAGCATAGTTAGCATACAGAAGTCGTTGGTGGTAGTCAAAGTAGTTTTTTAACAGTAATGCAGTTGATTTGATGACGTTGACCTGAACATTTTATTAGAGTTGACATCCATACAGCATTATACTCTGATTTTAACCTCAGCATAGTGTGGAATACATATAAACAGCCTAAATGCTAATTTTGCTGGCTGGAAATGGGGAGATTTGGGATGGAGCTGCAGGTGGGAAATTGGTGCATTTAAAAAAAAAAAAAAACGAATTGTTTACTTCGTGCCATCTTGGCTGAGCTCCGATGTCAAACACCAGGAAACTGACGCCAACATCTCAGAAAAGGTATTTTTTTCATTCAGCCAGTTGCTTGTAATGAGTTGGATGGCTTTAGTAACTAGCCCCTTATCACTACGCGTGGTATGGTGCAGACCAATTGCGTGTAACCGCTGCCCGATGCAAAAGAAGTATGAACTCTCTGACCTCTACGGAAGCCGCATCGCCGTTAAATACTGTACGTTCACTGCAGATGTCGGATTGACCATGCAGATCCTTTTAGAATGTGGTTCGGAGATGAAAGGAAAGGCGACTTTATAGCCATGGTTTGTGTTTGATCGGGCAATGTGATCCGGAGGCTCCATACTGAGGGTGTGATGCAATTCTGGGGGCTTGCGGAGGCCAAATCAATCTCCTTACGTTATTGCCGTGCGCCTCCCACTTTTTTTTTACGTAGAGTGCTCCATATAGCTCTGCGTTGACATGATTGGTTGACGGTAGGTGAGGGTGGTACATCCTGTATAAACACAAACTCTCTTTCTTGACAACAGCTTTGCTTCACCAAGCGCAAGCAGTATGAATGCCCTGAGGCCGCATCGCAGTAAACATTGTACGGCAGATGCCAGGAATGCCCATAAGTTGGCTTTAAGACACGAAGGAGCCAGCGAAAGAGCAATGGCTCAGAAAATGTACCTCAGTCCAGGGATGAGTCTTGCGTTGTACTCCATAATGGCTGCTGTGGTAGTGTGTTGCTACTGCTAGCTAGAATGAGGACGAAAACGGCAGTTTACCTTAAACTAGCAGTCGTGCAATCTTCTCAGTGTAACAGTTGGGGAAATGGGACAGTTTGGAGTACAACCTATTTGTCATTACTGGATTGAGGTACATTTGCACACTTGTGGGAGATTGTGGATTCAGGCGCCTGAGACAGCGTTTTGTCACCAACGTCCTCCTCATCATCATCATCAAAACGCCAAATAATGGAAATTCTAGTGGAAGAATGGTGTCGCATCCCTCCAATTTAAATTCCAGAATCATGGTGGCCTGACGGTCTATCAAAACTCTTGTTGTTGTACCGTTCTTAGTTTGGCCGTTACCTGTAAAACAATCCTTTTTTACAATGACATTAAGCCAATTCACTCTGGAAAGAAATCATGCTTTTATATTGGCCTACCTTGTAGTTTTATCTTTCTGGAGTAGGTCTATCTAGCCAGAGACTGGACAGAATGAGAATCTACCTTGTAGTTTTATTTTTCTGGAGTAGGTCTATCTAGCCAGAGACTGGACAGAATGAGAATCTACCTTGTAGTTTTATGGAGTAGGTCTAGCTAGCCAGAGACTGTACAGAATGAGAATCTACCTTGTATCTTTCTGGAGTAGGTCTAGCTAGCCAGAGACTGGACAGAATGAGAATCTACCTTGTATCTTTCTGGAGTAGGTCTAGCTAGCCAGAGACTGGACAGAATGAGAATCTACCTTGTATCTTTCTGGAGTAGGTCTAGCTAGCCAGAGACTGTACAGAATGGGAACCATGTACTGATCAGAAGAGAAACATTTCACCTGTCTGGACTCGTGCTGCATTGGACAGAAGAACATATGACCTTCTGGTTCTGCTCCTAGTTATGGTGTGTGTGATGCTATTGTTCCTTACAGACAAAGGTGTGTCTGTGTGTTATATCAGTGTGCTATATCAGGCTTGGGTTATGATGAGATAAAGATGTATTGAATTCTCAGAGCAAAGTCAACAAGCCAGGCGCTATACGACTGACTGAGCCAGCTATGCACAACATGCTGCTGGTGCTACACTGGGAAGGCTTTGGGTATCACAGGGCCAGGCTTGGGAAGGCTTTGGGGGTCACAGGGCCAGGCTTGGGAAGGCTTTGGGGGTCACAGGGCCAGGCTTGGAAAGGCTTTGGGGGTCACAGGGCCAGGCTTGGAAAGGCTTTGGGGGTCACAGGGCCAGGCTTGGAAAGGCTTTGGGGGTCACAGGGCCAGGCTTGGAAAGGCTTTGGGGGTCACAGGGCCAGGCTTGGGAAGGCTTTGGGGGTCACAGGGCCAGGCTTGGGAAGGCTTTGGGGGTCACAGGGCCAGGCTTGGGAAGGCTTTGGGGGTCACAGGGCCAGGCTTGGGAAGGCTTTGGGGGTCACAGGGCCAGGCTTGGGAAGGCTTTGGGGGTCACAGGGCCAGGCTTGGGAAGGCTTTGGGGGTCACAGGGCCAGGCTTGGGAAGGCTTTGCGACAGTGTGTCTCCTGGTACTTGTTGTGTAGGCTACTAGCTGTTATCTGGGAGGGAAGGGTTTCTCTGCAGTTTCTTGCATCACAACCTCTCACAAGAGGGGCGGGCAAGTGGACTGCTATTGGGAATTATTGCTAATTATTTAACCCAAAAAAATCTATACTGCTGCACTCTGGGTAATAAGCCTATCCATTTGAATGGTTATGAATGAATGTATTTTTGTATCTTTTTAAAATTTTCATTGAACATAAAGGCTGGTCAATATTTAGTATTCTGTTCCTTGTTTAATGGAATAGTGATTGTCGTATGGTTAAGTTAAACCTTGGTGTCATCACTTCTGATCTTTTAGAGGGCGCTGGACTAATCGTTTATGTTGATTGGTGATGAGCATACATCAAGTTTTCCTGTGGGGCTTTTTTTGGAAACTGTGAAGTCAGCGGCATCTGTTTCACTTTCTGTTATAAAAGACTCCATGTGTCTGCTTGCTGTTTTTCATGACATCACGTAGCTGTCCTTCAGGCCACGGCCTAAAATACATGACTTCATATGGACAGAACATTAGATTTTGTAGCACTGGCTACCGAATCTATGAAAATAAACTTGTTCATGCGGAAATATTTGGATCTGGTGAAACGGAGACATTTTGGTAATTTCAATTAAAACATATACTCTTTCACATGCCATTTATTTTTATGTTTTAGAGACACAGATCAATCACAGATCAATTGTTTAGTCCCCCCCCCCCCCCAGCGGTCGTAATGATTTAGACTGGGGCATAAATATTTAGACTGGTTTTGACCTGCTGGTAATTTCTCTGTACTTTCTTTGTTCCTCTTTCACTTCCATTGCAAGTCAGTCTGTTCCTCTTTAGTTACAGAAACACTGTGACTCCTCCACTTCTGTTGTTACATTGTGCATTCCAGACGTCACCCTACGGGGGCCACGGGTCAACAGTAGTGGCCACGGGTCAACAGTAGTGCCCTACGGGGGCCACGAGTCAACAGTAGTGGCCTACGGGGGGGTCAACAGTAGTGGCCTACGGGGGGGTCAACAGTAGTGGCCTACGGGGGGGTCAACAGTAGTGGCCTACGGGGGGGTCAACAGTAGTGGCCTACGGGGGGGTCAACAGTAGTGGCCTACGGGGGGGTCAACAGTAGTGGCCTACGGGGGCCACGGGTCAACAGTAGTGGCCTACGGGGGCCACGGGTCAACAGTAGTGGCCTACGGGGGCCACGGGTCAACAGTAGGGGCCTACGGGGGCCACGGGTCAACAGTAGTGGCCTACGGGGGCCACGGGTCAACAATAGTGGCCACGGGTCAACAGTAGGGGCCACGGGTCAACAGTAGTGCCCTACGGGGGCCACGGGTCAACAGTAGTGGCCACGGGTCAACAGTAGTGCCCTACGGGGGCCACGGGTCAACAGTAGTGCCCTACGGGGGCCACGGGTCAACAGTAGTGCCCTACGGGGGCCACGGGTCAACAGTAGTGCCCTACGGGGGCCACGGGTCAACAGTAGTGCCCTACGGGGGCCACGGGTCAACAGTAGTGCCCTACGGGGGGGTCAACAGTAGTGCCCTACGGGGGCCACGGGTCAACAGTAGGTGCCCTACGGGGGCCACGGGTCAACAGTAGGTGCCCTACGGGGGCCACGGGTCAACAGTAGGTGCCCTACGGGGGCCACGGGTCAACAGTAGGTGCCCTACGGGGGCCACGGGTCAACAGTAGGTGCCCTACGGGGGCCACGGGTCAACAGTAGGTGCCCTACGGGGGCCACGGGTCAACAGTAGGTGCCCTACGGGGGCCACGGGTCAACAGTAGGTGCCCTACGGGGGCCACGGGTCAACAGTAGGTGCCCTACGGGGGCCACGGGTCAACAGTAGGTGCCCTACGGGGGCCACGGGTCAACAGTAGGTGCCCTACGGGGGCCACGGGTCAACAGTAGGTGCCCTACGGGGGCCACGGGTCAACAGTAGGTGCCCTACGGGGGCCACGGGTCAACAGTAGGTGCCCTACGGGGGCCACGGGTCAACAGTAGGGGCCTACGGGGGCCACGGGTCAACAGTAGGGGCCTACGGGGGCCACGGGTCAACAGTAGGGGCCTACGGGGGCCACGGGTCAACAGTAGTGGCCTATCGGGGGGGTCAACAGTAGTGCCCTACTGGGGCCACGGGTCAACAGTAGTTCCCTATCGGGGGTCAACAGTAGTGGCCTATATAGAGTCTAGGATACCATTTGAGATGCTGTCATTCATTGTCTCCTGGAATAAGGAGGTCAGCCATTTTATAAATCTGCTTCTGCGTCTATCAGGAAAGTTGCAGCGCTCACATCAGATTAATGCAACGCAGAATAGCTGACATTTTAAAAATGTTTAATCCCGTTCGGTGCTCGGCTCTGCGAGGGGAGTCGGGCCCTCTGACCCTGCGAGGGGAGTCGGGGCCATACCTGCGAGGGGAGTCGGGGCCCTCTGACCCCGCGAGGGTGAGCCGGCCCCTCTGACCCCGCGAGGGTGAGCCGGCCCCTCTGACCCCGCGAGGGTGAGCCGGCCCCTCTGACCCCGCGAAGGTGAGTCGGGCGCCCCTGGCCCCTGCAAGGGTGAGTCGGGCCCTCTGCCCCTGTGAGGGGACAATGGGAGCCACAGTCACAACCTCAGTGTCAGGGACCTCTAAATAACTCAGGCCTAGGCTATGCAATAAGATACATTATGTCTATAGTTGAAGCACAACACAGGTAGCATGTTTTTGTACTTTACAAATCAAATGTATATGCACAGGTTACATCGTAGTGGACACAGTACAATGCTTACTTGTAAGCTATTTTTGTATTTAGTAAAAGGCCCAGAAATAGCATGTTGCTATCCTGTCAATAGACTTGTAGTAGGATACACTGTCTTAGATTCAGGTTTCTAGTCCGACAGCCTTCGTGGTGTTTGGATACAGAGTTCATTAGAAATCCCAGTCATTCAAATCAAATGAAATCACTTTTTTAGTTTTATTTGTGTCAAATACAACAGGTTGTAGACCTCACAGTGAAATGCTGAATACAACAGGTTGTAGACCTTACAGTGTAATGCTGAATACAACAGGTGTAGTAGACCTTACAGTGAAATGCTGAATACAACAGGTGTAGTAGACCTCACAGTGAAATGCTGAATACAACAGGTTGTAGACCTTACAGTGTAATGCTGAATACAACAGGTGTAGTAGACCTTACAGTGAAATGCTGAATACAACAGGTGTAGTAGACCTCACAGTGAAATGCTGAATACAACAGGTGTAGTAGACCTCACAGTGAAATGCTGAATACAACAGGTGTAGTAGACCTCACAGTGAAATGCTGAATACAACAGGTGTAGTACACCTCACAGTGAAATGCTGAATACAACAGGTGTAGTAGACCTCACAGTGAAATGCTGAATACAACAGGTTGTAGACCTTACAGTGAAATGCTGAATACAACAGGTGTAGTAGACCTTACAGTGAAATGCTGAATACAACAGGTGTAGTAGACCTCACAGTGAAATGCTGAATACAACAGGTGTAGTAGACCTCACAGTGAAATGCTGAATACAACAGGTGTAGTAGACCTCACAGTGAAATGCTGAATACAACAGGTGTAGTAGACCTCACAGTGAAATGCTGAATACAACAGGTTGTAGACCTCACAGTGAAATGCTGACTTACAAGCCCTTAACCCACAAATGAGTGTTTAATTTAGTAAATACTTTAACTGAAGAAAAATAAATAACATTTAATTTAAAGAGCAACAATAAAATAACAGTAATGTGGTTATATATACAGGGGGTACCGGTACAGAGTCATTGTGTAGGCTATATACAGGGGGTACCGGTACAGAGTCAATGTGGAGGCTATATACAGGGGGTACCGGTACAGAGTCAATGTGGAGGCTATATACAGGGGGTACCGGTACAGAGTCAATGTGGAGGCTATATACAGGGGGTACCGGTACAATGTGGAGGCTATATACAGGGGGTACCGGTACAGAGTCAATGTGGAGGCTATATACAGGGGGTACCGGTACAGAATCAATGTGGAGGCTATATACAGGGGGTACCGGTACAGAGTCAGCATTTCACTGTTGTATTCAGCATTTCACTGTGAGGTCTACTACACCTGTTGTATTCAGCATTTCACTGTGAGGTCTACTACACCTGTTGTATTCAGCATTTCACTGTGAGGTCTACTACACCTGTTGTATTCAGCATTTCACTGTGAGGTCTACTACACCTGTTGTATTCGGCGCATGTGACCTAAAGACATTTTGATTTGAGTAGCATTCTCATGTAGGTGTTCCTTTTGTCCAGGTAGGAAAGGGCTGTGTAATGGAGATTGCATCATCTGTGGACCTGTTGGGGAGGTATGTAAATTGGCCCTTGGGTTTCTGGGATGGTGGTGTTGAGCCATAACCAGCCATATCATGGCTATAGATGTGAGTGCTACGGGTCGGTAGTCATTTAGGCAGGTTACCTTGGTTGTCTTGGGCACAGAGACTATGGTGGTCTGCATGAAACATGTTGGTATTACAGACTCCGTCAGGGACCAGTTGAAAATGTCATAGTGAAGACACTTGCCAGTTGGTCAACGCATGCTCAGAGTGCACATCCTGGTAATCAGTCTGGCCTTGTGAATGTTGACCTGTTTAAAGGTCTTACTCTCATCGGCTACAGCTAGCGCGATCACACAATCGTCTGGGATAGCTTGAAGCGAGCATAGCTGTAATTTAGCTTGTCTGGTAGACTCGTGTCACTGGGCAGCTCATGGCTGTACTTCCCTTTGTAGTCTGTAATGGTTTGCAAGCCCTGCCACATCCGACGAGCATCAGAGCTGGTGTAGTGTGATTCGATCTTAGTCCTGTATTGACGCTTTGCCTGTTTGATGGTTCGGATGGTTGCCTGTAATCCATGGCTTCTGGTTGGGGTATGTACGTACAGTCACTGTGGGGACGACGTCATCGATGCACTTCTTGATAAAGCCAGTGACTGATGTGGTGTACTCCTCAATGCCATCGGAGGAATCCCGGAACATGTTCCAGTCTGTGCTACCAAAACAGTCCTGTAGCTTAGCATCTGCATCATCTGACCACTTCCCTATTGAGCGAGTCACTGGTACTTCCTGCTTTAGTTTTTGCTTGTAAGCAAGAATCAGGAGGATAGAATTATGGTCAGATTTGCCAAATGGAGGGCGAGGGAGAGCTTTGTACTTGTCTCTGTGTGGACTTTTTCCTTCTCCATCTCCTTGCAGTACATGTAACATGCTGGTAGAAAGTAGGTTAAACTGATTTGTTTCCCTGTGTCTAAGTCCCCACTAGGAGCGCCGCCTCTGGGTGAGCATTTTCTTGTTTGCTGGTGGCCTTATACAGTCTTACGGTCTTACAGTCTTAGTGCCAGCATCAGTTTGTGGTGGTCAATAGACAGCTACCACTTGCTTCCATTTTGAGTTGTGTGACCTTGGCCTGTCAGTGTGTGTTCTGTTTACCAAAATGCTTTAATCAGAATTTGAAGCCTGAGGGAGGAGGAGGGAGGAAGAAGCAGGGAGGAAGAAGCAGGGAGGAAGGAGGAGGGAGGAAGAAGCAGGGAGGAGGGAGGAAGAAGCTGGGAGGAAGAAGCTGGGAGGAAGAAGCTGGGAGGAAGAAGCTGGGAGGAAGAAGCAGGGAGGAAGGAGGAGGGAGGAGGGAGGAAGGAGGAGGGAGGAAGAAGCAGGGAGGAGGGAGGAAGAAGCAGGGAGGAGGGAGGAAGATGCAGGGAGGAAGAAGCAGGGAGGAGGGAGCTTGTTCAATCAGTGTAATGGAAAACAGGCCTCAGTCTTCATACTGTAAACAAAAACAGGGTAGCCTTTCCATTTTTTCTTTGCCCTGGAAATATATTGTCACAGCCCTGGGAACATGTCATCACAGCCCTGGGAACATGGCATCACAGCCCTGGGAACATGGCATCACAGCCCAGGGAACATGTCATCACAGCCCTGGGAACATGGCATCACAGCCCTGGGAACATGGCATCACAGCCCTGGGAACATGGCATCACAGCCCTGGGAACATGGCATCACAGCCCTGGGAACATGGCATCACAGCCCTGGGAACATGGCATCACAGCCCTGGGAACATGGCATCACAGCCCTGGGAACATGTCATCACAGCCCTGGGAACATGTCATCACAGCCCTGGGAACATGGCATCACAGCCCTGGGAACATGGCATCACAGCCCTGGGAACATGGCATCACAGCCCTGGGAACATGTCATCACAGCCCTGGGAACATGTCATCACAGCCCTGGGAACATGTCATCACAGCCCTGGGAACATGGCATCACAGCCCTGGGAACATGGCATCACAGCCCTGGGAACATGGCATCACAGCCCTGGGAACATGGCATCACAGCCCTGGGAACATGGCATCACAGCCCTGGGAACATGTCATCACAGCCCTGGGAACATGTCATCACAGCCCTGGGAACATGGCATCACAGCCCTGGGAACATGGCATCACAGCCCAGGGAACATGTCATCACAGCCCAGGGAACATGTCATCACAGCCCTGGGAACATGGCATCACAACCCTGGGAACATGGCATCACAGCCCTGGGAACATGGCATCACAGCCCTGGGAACATGGCATCACAGCCCTGGGAACATGGCATCACAGCCCTGGGAACATGGCATCACAGCCCTGGGAACATGGCATCACAGCCCTGGGAACATATCTTCTGGTGTGTTGTAGCTCTGGTCTTCTCCTTATCAAGGTGTGTGTGTCCCAGTTGGCAGCAGAGTACATTGTAGGGCTTAATGAGGTCTCTCTGTGTCCTGCTAAACGACCTGATGGTCTGGGAGAGACACTGTCGGTGCCATATAGAGGTGAGAGGCTGGACAGAGATGTGGAGGGAGAGACTGAGGGAGATGGACACAGATGCAGGGTGGATGGACAGAGATGTGGAGGGAGAGACCGCGGGAGATGGAGACAGATGCAGGGTGGATGGACAGAGATGTGGAGGGAGAGACCGAGGGAGATGGAGACAGATGCAGGGTGGATGGACAGAGATGTGGAGGGAGAGACCGAGGGAGATGGAGACAGATACAGACAGGGGAAAGATGGATGGCGGTAGAGAGAGACAGGATAGATGGGAGTGATGCACTACCCTATGGACCCTGGTCAGAAGTAGTGCATTATATAGGGAATAGGGTGCCTTTTGGGATGTAGGTTCATTCTGCTGGAATAGAACACTAAGTCACTAAGAATCTGTCCTGAGGCTGGGGAGGTTTCTGATTGGATTAGAACTGTGCTGGGGAGGTTTCTGATTGGATTAGAACTGTGCTGGGGAGGTTTCTGATTTGGATTAGAACTGTGCTGGGGAGGTTTCTGATTGGATTAGAACTGTGCTGGGGAGGTTTCTGATTGGATTAGAACTGAGGCCGGGGAGGTTTCTGATTGGATTAGAACTGAGGCCGGGGAGGTTTCTGATTGGATTAGAACTGAGGCCGGGGAGATTTCTGATTGGATTAGAACTGAGGCTGGGGAGATTTCTGATTGGATTAGAACTGAGGCTGGGGAGGTTTCTGATTGGATTAGAACTGAGGCTGGGGAGGTTTCTGATTGGATTAGAACTGAGGCTGGGGAGGTTTCTGATTGGATTAGAACTGAGGCCGGGGAGGTTTCTGATTGGATTAGAACTGAGGCCGGGGAGATTTCTGATTGGATTAGAACTGAGGCTGGGGAGATTTCTGATTGGATTAGAACTGAGGCTGGGGAGGTTTCTGATTGGATTAGAACTGAGGCTGGGGAGATTTCTGATTGGATTAGAACTGAGGCTGGGGAGGTTTCTGATTGGATTAGAACTGAGGCTGGGGAGGTTTCTGATTAGAACTGAGGCTGGGGAGGTTTCTGATTGGATTAGAACTGTGCTTGGGGAGGTTTCTGATTAGAACTCTGCTGGGGAGGCAGGGGCTGCTTTTCACAGACGCACATATTTCCACACTCCCCGCTAGTGCAAACATGCATCAGAACAGTAACTGCGTCATCGCTCTCAGAGACATGTAAGGGTGTGTCACAGCACAGAACCGACTGATACTGTATGTTATTATGGTGACAGGTTCTGTTCTAACTAACCAAACCATTCAGAGAGAGGTCTGTCTGTCTGTCTCGTAATCCTGTACAGTTCAGCTCATCACAAATGGTGTCTCTTCTCAGTGAGATGAGGCAATGGGGGGAAGGGAGGAGGAATGAGAGTTGAAGTTGATTCACTCTTGACTGAACTGTATGTAGCCTACGTCTCCACCTTGAGCTGCACAACAAGAAGCTCCCTCCCCCACTGTTATGTTCTGTTGCCCCATCAGGCCCACTGTAATGTTGCCCTGTCAGGCCCACTGTAATGTTGCCCCGTCAGGCCCACTGTAATGTTCTGTTGCCCTGTCAGGCCCACTGTAATGTTCTGTTGCCCCGTCAGGCCCACTATAATATTCTGTTGCCCTGTCAGGCCCACTATAATAATCTGGTGCCCCGTCAGGCCCACTATAATAATCTGTTGCCCTGTCAGGCCCACTATAATATTCTGGTGCCCCGTCAGGCCCACTATAATATTCTGGTGCCCCGTCAGGCCCACTGTAATATTCTGGTGCCCCGTCAGGCCCACTATAATATTCTGGTGCCCCGTCAGGCCCACTGTAATGTTCTGGTGCCCCGTCAGGCCCACTGTAATGTTCTGGTGCCCCGTCAGGCCCACTGTAATGTTCTGTTGCCCCATCAGGCCCACTGTAATGTTGCCCCGTCAGGCCCACTGTAATATTCTGTTGCCTCGTCAGGCCCACTGTAATGTTGCCCTGTCAGGCCCACTGTAATGTTGCCATGTCAGGCCCACTGTAATGTTGCCATGTCAGGCCCACTGTAATATTCTGTTGCCCCGTCAGGCCCACTGTAATGTTGCCATGTCAGGCCCACTGTAATGTTGCCCTGTCAGGCCCACTGTAATGTTGCCCTGTCAGGCCCACTGTAATGTTATGTTGCCCTGTCAGGCCCACTGTAATATTCTGTTGCCCCGTCAGGCCCATTATAATATTCTGGTGCCCCGTCAGGCCCACTGTAATGTTCTGTTGCCCCATCAGGCCCACTGTAATGTTGCCCTGTCAGGCCCACTGTAATGTTCTGTTGCCCTGTCAGGCCCACTGTAATGTTCTGTTGCCCCGTCAGGCCCACTATAATATTCTGTTGCCCCGTCAGGCCCATTATAATATTCTGGTGCCCCGTCAGGCCCACTGTAATATTCTGGTGCCCCGTCAGGCCCACTGTAATGTTCTGTTGCCCCGTCAGGCCCACTAATGTTCTGTTGCCCCATCATGCCCACTGTAATGTTGCCCTGTCAGGCCCACTGTAATGTTCTGTTGCCCCGTCAGGCCCACTGTAATGTTGCCCTGTCAGGCCCACTGTAATGTTCTGTTGCCCCGTCAGGCCCACTGTAATGTTCTGTTGCCCCGTCAGGCCCACTGTAATGTTCTGTTGCCCCATCAGGCCCACTATAATTTTCTGTGCTATAACAGTCTGGAGGCTCAGTGACTGTGAAATGAGACGAACTATAGCAGGATTGGTTGGTCCTAATTTAACAGGAGCAGGATTGTTGGTGTGGGAATTCCTTTGTTGGTTTGAGGTGCTCAGGAATGCACAACCCGAAGTGCTCCCTTTCTCCCTCCCTGCAGGGTATAGTTACACTGAGGTCATGTCCCCCGTATATCTGCCTCATCCTGGTGTTTAGAGGTGGGGTCTGTTTGTTATTGGAACCGGTATTACACATTGTAAGACTGGTGTCGCAAAATTAGGTAAAAATGATCTTACTATCCTTCCCCTCTAACTGAATAAATCCCCGTCGTTAACCCTCTCTCTCTCTCCCCCATCCCACCTCGCCTGTTTCTCTCTCTAACACAGTCTGCACCGTACCGCTCTGCACCGTACCGCTCTGCTCCGTACCGCTCTGCTCTGCTCCGTACCGCTCTGCTCCGTACCGCTCTGCTCCGTACCGTTCTGCTCCGTACCGCTCTGCTCCGTACTGCTCTAGTCTGCTCCGCACCGTTCTGCTCTGCTCCGTACCGCTCTGCTCCGTTCTGCTCTGCTCTGTACCGCTCTGCTCCGTACTGCTCTAGTCTGCTCCGCACCGTTCTGCTCTGCACCGCTCTGCTCCGTACTGCTCTAGTCTACTCCGCACCGCTCTGCTCTGTACCGCTCTGCTCCGTACTGCTCTAGTCTACTCCACACCGCTCTGCTCTGCTCTGTACCGCTCTGCTCCGTACTGCTCTAGTCTACTCCACACCGCTCTGCTCTTCTCTGTACCGCTCTGCTCCGTACTGCTCTAGTCTGCGCCATGCCGCTCTGCTCCATACCGCTCTGCTCCGTACAGCTCTGCGCTGCTCCTTACCTTTCTGCTCTACTCCATACAGCACTGCTCCATACCTCTCCGCTCTGCTCCGGCTCCATTAAGTCAATCCGGCTCTCTGATTGATGTATCGCTCAGAGTGCTGCTGCTGCACCAAAACAGACCTGAGAATATATGCAGGGACGAGGAATCCGGGATCTGTTTAAAGTGTGTGCTGTGCTCCGCAGGGCGTTGGTTATTGCTTTCCCTCCCTGTATTTACAGGCTTCACTGCACCAGCTAATGTAGGAGAAACACATCATGACTGGATCAGGGCTGTTATCCCTTTTCATTGAACCCATCCTCTACTGTTCTGGCCTCTCCTGGTTGAACCCATCCTCTACTGTTCTAGCCATCTGGCCTCCTGGTTGAACCCATCCTTTACTGTTCTAGCCATCTGGCCTCCTGGTTGAACCCATCCTTTACTGTTCTGGCCTCTCCTGGTTGAACCCATCCTCTACTGTTCTAGCCATCTGGCCTCCTGGTTGAACCCATCCTTTACTGTTCTGGCCTCTCCTGGTTGAACCCATCCTTTACTGTTCTGGCCTCTCCTGGTTGAACCCATCCTTTTCTGTTCTGGCCTCTCCTGGTTGAACCCATCCTCTACTGTTCTAGCCAACCTCGTCACGGCTACATGTGGCCCAGTCCCGGAGAACCTCGTCACGGCTACATGTGGCCCGGTCCCGGAGAACCTCGTCACGGCTACATGTGGCCCGGTCCCGGAGAACCTCGTCACGGCTACATGTGGCCCGGTCCCGGAGAACCTCGTCACGGCTACAAGCTCTGTGTTTCTGCTCTGGTTGAACAGTAGTGATTTGAGACCAGCGAAAAGGGTTTGTTTGACTTGGCTGTTATTTTCCTGGGAGCTACAATGCTATCAGTGGAGTGGGGCCCAGGCAGGGAAGCAGTGGGGCCCAGGCAGGGAAGCAGTGGGGCCCAGGCAGAGAAGCAGTGGGGCCCAGGCAGAGAAGCAGTGGGGCCCAGGCAGAGAAGCAGTGGGGCCCAGACAGGGAAGCAGTGGGGCCCAGGCAGAGAAGCAGTGGGGCCCAGGCAGAGAAGCAGTGGGGCCCAGACAGGGAAGCAGTCGGGCCCCAGGCAGAGAAGCAGTGGGGCCCAGGCAGAGAAGCAGTGGGGCCCAGGCAGGGATAGCAGTGGGGCCCCAGGCAGGGATAGCAGTGGGGCCCCAGGCAGGGATAGCAGTGGGGCCCCAGGCAGGGATAGCAGTGGGGCCCAGGCAGGGATAGCAGTGGGGCCCCAGGCAGGGATAGCAGTGGGGCCCCAGGCAGGGATAGCAGTGGGGCCCCAGGCAGGGATAGCAGTGGGGCCCCGGGCAGGGATAGCAGTGGGGCCCCAGAACAGATAGCAGTGGGGCCCAGGCAGGGATAGCAGTTATCCCACTGCTATCCCTGCCTGGGCCCCGCCTGGGCCCCACTGCTATCCCTGCCTGGGGCCCCACTGCTATCCCTGCCTGGGGCCCCACTGCTATCCCTGCCTGGGGCCCCACTGCTATCCCTGCCTGGGCCCCACTGCTATCTGTTCTGCTGTACTGATCAACACTGCACACTACCTTAGCTAACTGCCAGGGGAAACGCTGTGGATCGTTAGTCAACTACCTTCACTCACATCCCTTGCACCCGTGCTCTCTCTCTCTCTCTCTCTGTGTGAGAGTTATCTTTTCTCTCAGAGAATCAGGAGATTGAGTGGAGGGCTGTAATGAAGGTTAGACACTATGCCACACTGAAGGAGAAGAAGGGGGAGCTAGAGAGAAAAGACATGCTGACGCAATGCACAGCAGAGGTACAAGCTCGCTCACACACACTGTCTTTGTGTGTGTGTGTGCTCTCTCTCAGGGAGATAGAGAACACGCAATCTCCCTGAGAGAGCACACCACACACAGTCCCTCACACACAATCTCCCTGAGAGAGCACACCACACACAGTCCCTCACACACCATCTCCCTGAGAGAGCACACAACACACAGTCCCTCACACACAATCTCCCTGAGAGAGCACACAACACACAGTCCCTCACACACAATCTCCCTGAGAGAGCACACAACACACAGTCCCTCACACACCATCTCCCTGAGAGAGCACACAACACACAGTCCCTCACACACAATCTCCCTGAGAGAGCACACAACACACAGTCCCTCACACACAATCTCCCTGAGAGCACACAACACACAGTCCCTCACACACAATCTCCCTGAGAGAGCACACAACACACAGTCCCTCACACACAATCTCCCTGAGAGAGCACACAACACACAGTCCCTCACACACAATCTCCCTGAGAGAGCACACAACACACAGTCCCTCACACACAATCTCCCTGAGAGAGCACACAACACACAGTCCCTCACACACCATCTCCCTGAGAGAGCACACCAACTCCCTGAGAGCACACCAACTCCCTGAGAGCACACCAACTCCCTGAGAGCACACCAACTCCCTGAGAGCACACCAACTCCCTGAGAGCACACCAACTCCCTGAGAGCACACCAACTCCCTGAGAGCACACCAACTCCCTGTCCTCTCCTGACTCTCCCCTCTCTGCATTTCTCCTACTGCTTGTTTTCCCAAAACGGTTTTATGCGAATAACACTGCAGACACAGTGACCCTGTTACACACACAGTGGCCCTGTTACACACACACAGTGGCCCTGTTACACACACAGTGGCCCTGTTACACACACAGTGGCCCTGTTACACACACAGTGGCCCTGTTACACACACAGTGGCCCTGTTACACACACAGTGGCCCTGTTACACACACAGTGGCCCTGTTACACACACAGTGGCCCTGTTACACACACAGTGGCCCTGTTACACACACAGTGGCCCTGTTACACACACAGTGGCCCTGTTACACACACAGTGGCCCTGTTACACACACAGTGGCCCTGTTACACACAGTGGCCCTGTTACACACAGTGGCCCTGTTATACACAGTGGCCCTGTTATACACAGTGGCCCTGTTATACACAGTGGCCCTGTTATACACAGTGGCCCTGTTACACACACAGTGGCCCTGTTACACACACAGTGGCCCTGTTACACACACAGTGGCCCTGTTACACACACAGTGGCCCTGTTACACACACAGTGGCCCTGTTACACACACAGTGGCCCTGTTACACACACAGTGGCCCTGTTACACACACAGCGGCCCTGTTACACACACACACACACACACACACACACACACACACACACAGTAGCCCTGTTACACACAGTGGCCCTGTTACACACAGTAGCCCTGTTACACACACACACACAGTGGCCCTGTTACACACAGTGGCCCTGTTACACACAGTAGCCCTGTTACACACACACACACAGTAGTCCTGTTACACACAGTAGTCCTGTTACACACAGTGGCCCTGTTACACACACTGTAGCCTTGTGACGTGCACGGTGGCCCTGTGACGCGCACAGCGGCCCTGTGACGCACACGGCACTCTCATTTGTTGACTTCTGTAACCGTAATAGCCATGGTTTCATGCATGTTAACATTAGAAACCTCCTCCCTAAGTTTGTTTTATTCACTGCTTTAGCACACTCTGCCAACCCGGATGTTCTAGCCGTATCTGAATCCTGACTTAGGAAGGCCACCAAAAATCCTGAATTGTCCATCCCTAACTATAACATTTTCTGACAATATACAACTGCCAAAGGGGGTGGAGTTAGCCTGCAGAGTTCTGTCTTACTATTCAGGTCTGTGCCCAAACAATTTGAGCTTCAACTATTAAAAATTAACTTTTCCAGAAACAAGTCTCTTACTGTTGCTACTTGCTGTAGACCACTCTCTGCCCCCAGCTGTGCTCTGGACACCGTGTGTGAATTGATTGCCCCCCATCTATCTTCAGAGCTTGTGCTGCTAGGTGACCTAAACTGGGACATCCCGGCCATCCTACAATCTAAGCTTGATGCCCTCAATCTCACACAAATTATCAATGAACCTACCAGGTATAACCCCAAATCCGTAAATACAGGCACCCTCATCATCCTAACCAACCTGCCCTCCAAATACACCTCTACGTCTTCAACCAGGATCTCAGCAATCACTGCCTCATTGCTTGCGTCCGTAATGGGTCTGCGGTCAAACGACCACCCCTCATCACTGTCAAACACTCCCTAAAACACTTCACCGAGCAGGCCTTTCTAATCAACCTAGCCTGGGAGGATATTGACCTCATTCCGTCAGTAGAAGATTCCTGGTTATTCTTTAAAAGTGCTTTCCTCACAATCTTAAAATTTTAACCAGGAACAGATATAGCCCGTGGTTCACTCCAGACCTGACAGCCCTTGACCAACACAAAACCATCCTGTGGCGTACTGCATTAGTATCGAATAGCCCCCACGATATGCAACGTTTCAGGGAAGTTAGGAACCATTATACACAGGCAGTTAGGAAAGCAAAGACTAGCTTTTTCTAACAGGAATTTGCATCCTGCAGCACAAACTCCCCAAAATTCTGGGACACTAAAGTCCATGGAGAATAAGAGCACCTCCTTCTGGGACACTGTAAAGTCCATGGAGAATAAGAGCACCTCCTTCTGGGACACTGTAAAGTCCATGGAGAATAAGAGCACCTCCTTCTGGGACACTGTAAAGTCCATGGAGAATAAGAGCACCTCCTTCTGGGACACTGTAAAGTCCATGGAGAATAAGAGCACCTCCTCCCAGCTGCCCACTGTACTGAGGATAGGAAACACTGTCACCACTGATAAATCCACGATAATTGAGAATTTTAAGAAGCGTTTTTCTACGGCTGGCCATGCTTTCCACCTGGCTACCCCTACCCCGGTCAACAGCCCTGCATCCCCCACAGCAACTCGCCCAAGCCTCCCCCATTTCTCTTTCACCCAAATCCAGATAGCTGATGTTCTGAAAGAGTTGCAAAATCTGGACCCCTACAAATCACAGGACTAGACAATCGGGGCCCTCTCTTTCTAAAATTATCAGCCGAAATTGTTGCAACCCCTATTACTAGCCTCAACCTCTCTTTGGTATTGTCTGAGATCCCCAAAGATTGGGAAGCTGCCACGGTCATCCCCCTCTTCAAAGGGGGAGACACTCTAGACCCAAACTGCTAGAGACCTATATCCACCCTGCCCTGCCTTTCTACGGTCTTCGAAAGCCAAGTTAACAAACAGATCACCGACCATTTTGAATCCCACCGTACCTTCTCCACTATGCAATCTGGTTTCCGAGCTGGTCATGGGTGCACCTCAGCCACGCTCAAGGTCCTAAACGTTATCATAACCGCCATCGATAAGAGACATTACTGTGCAGCCGTATTCATCGACCTGGCCAAGGCTTTCGACTCTGTCAATCACCACATTCTTATCGGCAGGCTCAACAGCCTTGGTTTCTCAAATGATTGCCTCTCCTGGTTCAGTAACTACTTCTCTGATAGAGTTCAGTGTGTCAAATCGGAGGGCCTGTTGTCCGGGCCTCTGGCAGTCTCTATGGGGGTGCCACAGGGTTCAGTTCTCGGACCGACTCTCTTCTCTGTATACAACAATAATGTCGCTCTTGCTGCTGGTGATTCTCTGATCCACCTCTATGCAGGCGTCACCATTCTGTATACTTCTGGCCCTTCTTTGGACACTGTGTTAACAAACCTCCAGACGAGCTTCAATGCCATACAACTCTCCTTCCGTGGCCTACAACTGCTCTTAAATGCAAGTAAAACTAAATGCCTGCTCTTCAACCGATCGCTACCAGCTCATACCCGCCCCGCCTTATCTCAGCTCACTGGTCACCATAGCAACACCCACACGTAGCACACACTCGAGCAGGTATATCTCACTGGTCACCCCAAAAGCCAACACCTCTTTGGCCACCTTTCCATCCAGTTCTCTGCTACCAATGACTGGAACAAATTGCAAAAATCACTGAAGCTGGAGACTCATATCTCCCTCTCTAGCTTTAAGCACCAGCAGTCAGAGCAGATCACTCTACCTGTACACAGCCCATCTATAAATAGCCCATCCAACAACCTCATCCCCATACTGTTATTTTTATTAATTGTTTTGCTCCTTTGCACCCCAGTGTCTCTACTTGCACATTCATCCTCTGCACATCTACCACTCCATTATTTAATTGCTATATTGTACTCCCTTATCTTACCTCATTTGCACACACTGTATGTTTTCTATTGTGTTATTGACTGTTTTGTTTATTCCATTTGCAACTGGTTGTGTCTCACTGCTAGGCACTGTGGCCCTGCTAGGCCCTGTGGCCCTGCTAGGCCCTGTGGCCCTGCTAGGCGCTGTGGCCCTGCTAGGCGCTGTGGCCCTGCTAGGCGCTGTGGCCCTGCTAGGCCCTGTGGCCCTGCTAGGCCCTGTGGCCCTGTTACGCGCTGTGGCCCTGTTACGCGCTGTGGCCCTGCTAGGCGCTGTGGCCCTGCTAGGCACTGTGGCCCTGCTAGGCACTGTGGCCCTGCTACGCCCTGTGGCCCTGCTACGCCCTGTGGCCCTGCTACGCCCTGTGGCCCTGCTACGCCCTGTGGCCCTGCTACGCCCTGTGGCCCTGCTACTGGTTGAACTAGTGACAGACTGACAAACTTTAACATGTCTATGCACACTTTCTGCGCTGACTCTCCATGCACTCTCCATGCACTCTCCATGCATGACACAAGTAATTTTTCTGACAATTGTTTACAGACAGATTATTTCACTTATAATTCACTGTATCACAATTCCAGTGGGTCAGAAGTTTACATACACTAAGTTGACTGTGCCTTTAAACAGTGTCTGCCTCTCTCTGCGTGTCTGCCTCTCTCTGCGTGTCTGCCTCTCTCTGCGTGTCTGCCTCTCTCTGCGTGTCTGCCTCTCTCTGCGTGTCTGCCTCTCTCTGCGTGTCTGCCTCTCTCTGCGTGTCTGCCTCTCTCTGCGTGTCTGCCTCTCTCTGCGTGTCTGCCTCTCTCTGCGTGTCTGCCTCTCTCTGCGTGTCTGCCTCTCTCTGCGTGTCTGCCTCTCTCTGCGTGTCTGCCTCTCTCTGCGTGTCTGCCTCTCTCTGCGTGTCTGCCTCTCTCTGCGTGTCTGCCTCTCTCTGCGTGTCTGCCTCTCTCTGCGTGTCTGCCTCTCTCTGCGTGTCTGTCTGTCTTTCTCTGTGTCTCTCTCTCTCTCTCTGTGTCTTTCTCTGTGTCTCTCTCTGTCTCTGTGTCTCTCTCTCTCTCTGTCTCTGTGTCTCTCTCTCTCTCTGTCTCTGTGTCTCTCTCTCTTTCTGTCTCTGTCTCTCTCTGTGTCTCTGTGTCGTCAACCCCCCCACTACTAATTATGTGAATGATGTGTCATAATGACATGTGTGTTTTTAGCACCAGGAAGCAGCAGCTAACTTCCCCAAGGACATTAATGACCTAGTGTTTCCTGTTGTTTTAACCCTGATTTTACCTACGTACCTTTCTGACATCAGGTATGTGTTTTTAGAATGATGACGCAGTCGCTAGCTATCCTACCAACCCAGAGAACGACCACACACACACACACACACACACACACACACACACACACACACACACACACACACACACACACACACACACACACACACACACACACACACACAGACAGAGAAACACACACACACACACAGACAGAGAAACACACACACACACACAGACAGAGAAACACACACACACACACACACACACACACAGACAGAGAAACACACACACACACACACACACACACACAGACAGAGAAACACACACACACACACACACAGAGACACACACACACAGAGAAACACACACACAGAGACACACACACACAGAGAAACACACACACACACACAGACACACAGAGAAACACGTATTAGCGTGTGGTGCTGCAGGCGATGCGAGGGCGGCCATCTTTGTGAAGGGAAAATGATTCATGTAATTTGGGTATCCTTATCTGTCATTAGGCTCTGCTCTGCCTTCACTCCAGACGAGCTGGGTCTCTGTGGACTCTGGGGTCTCTGTGGACTCTGGGGTCTCTGTGGACTCTGGGGTCTCTGTGGACTCTGGGGTCTCTGTGGGCTCTGGGTCTCTGGACTCTGTCTGGTGGGACGAGCTGGGTCTCTGGGGTCTCTGTGGACTCTGGGTCTCTGTGGGCTCTGGGACTCTGGGGTCTTTGTGGACTCTGGGTCTCTGTGGACTCCTCTGTCTGGTGGGACGAGCTGGGTCTCTTGGGTCTCTGTGGACTCTGTGGGCTCTGGGACTCTGGGGTCTCTGTGGACTCTCTGTCTGGTGGGACGAGCTGGGTCTCTGGGGTCTCTGTGGACTCTGGGTCTCTGTGGGCTCTGGGTCTCTGTGGTCTCTGGGACTCGGGGTCTCTGTGGACTCTGGGTCTCTGTGGACTCCTCTCTGTCTGGTGGGACGAGCTGGGTCTCTGGGGTCTCTGTGGACTCTGGGTCTCTGTGGACTCTGGGGTCTTTGTGGACTCTGGGTCTCTGTGGACTCCTCTCTGTCTGGTGGAACGAGCTGGGGCTCTGTGGGCTCTGGGTCTCTGTGGACTCCTCTCTCTCTGGTGGGATGAGCTGGGTCTCTGTGGGCTCTGGGTCTCTGTGGACTCTGGGGTCTCTGTGGGCTCTGGGTCTCTGTGGACTCTGGGGTCTCTGTGGACTCTGGGGTCTCTGTGGACTCTGGGGTCTCTGTGGGCTCTGGGGTCTCTGTGGACTCTGGGGTCTTTGTGGACTCTGGGTCTCTGTGGACTCCTCTCTGTCTGGTGGAACGAGCTGGGTCTCTGGGTCTCTGTGGACTCCTCTCTCTCTGGTGGGACGAGCTGGGTCTCTGTGGGCTCTGGGGTCTCTGTGGACTCTGGGGTCTCTGTGGACTCTGGGGTCTCTGTGGACTCTGTGGGCTCTGGGACTCTGGGGTCTCTGTGGACTCTGGGTCTCTGTGGACTCACTGTCTGGTGGGACAAGCTGGGTCTCTGTGGTCTCTGGGTCTCTGTGGTCTCTGGGACTCTGGGGTCTCTGTGGACTCTGGGTCTCTGTGGACTCTGGTTATCTGTGGGCTCTGGGGTCTCTGTGGACTCTGGGTCTCTGTGGACTCCTCTCTCTCTGGTGGGACGAGCTGGGTCTCTCTGGGCTCTGGGTCTCTGTGGACTCCTCTCTGTCTGGTGGAACGAGCTGGGTCTCTGGGTCTCTGTGGACTCCTCTCTCTCTGGTGGGACGAGCTGGGTCTCTCTGGGCTCTGGGTCTCTGTGGACTCCTCTCTCTGGTGGGACGAGCTGGGTCTCTCTGTGGTGTAGACAGGAGGGGAGAGGGAGTAATAGACTATGGTGTATGATGGGTCTGAGGTATTTCCTATCTGTGATTAGTGACAGTGTTAGTAGATCCAGTAGGCTGCTCCATTGATGTTCTGTTTCCCTGTGGACCCTTCAGTAGAACTAGAACAGGAGCCTCTAGCCTGGAACACCTCTAGCCTGGAACACATCTAGCCTGGAACACCTCTAGCCTGGAACACCTCTAGCCTGGAACACCTCTAGCCTGGAACACCTCTAGCCTGGAACACCTCTAGCCTGGAGTCTCCTCTAGCCTGGAGTCTCCTCTAGCCTGGAGTCTCCTCTAGCCTGGAGTCTCCTCTAGCCTGGAGTCTCCTCTAGCCTGGAGTCTCCTCTAGCCTGGAGTCTCCTCTAGCCTGGAGTCTCCTCTAGCCTGGAGTCTCCTCTAGACTGGAGTCTCCTCTAGCCTGGAGTCTCCTCTGGCCTGGAGTCTCCTCTGGCCTGGAGTCTCCTCTAGCCTGGAGTCTCCTCTAGCCTGGAGTCTCCCCTCTAGCCTGGAGTCTCCCCTCTAGCCTGGAGTCTCCCCTCTAGCCTGGAGTCTCCCCTCTAGCCTGGAGTCTCCCCTCTAGCCTGGAGTCTCCCCTCTAGCCTGGAGCCTCCCCTCTAGCCTGGAGTCTCCTCTAGCCTAGAGCCTCCCCTCTAGCCTGGAGCCACCTCTCTAGCCTGGAGTCAGCCAGCCTGATCCGCCATACAGTGAGTCAGCCTGACCCGCCATACAGTCAGCCTGACCCGCCATACAGTCAGCCTGATCCGCCATACAGTCAGTCAGCCTGACCCGCCATACAGTCAGTCAGCCTGACCCGCCATACAGTCAGCCTGATCCGCCATACAGTCAGTCAGCCTGACCCGCCATACAGTCAGTCAGCCTGACCCGCCATACAGTCAGTCAGCCTGACCCGCCATACAGTCAGCCAGCCTGATCCGCCATACAGCCAGCCAGCCTGATCCGCCATACAGTCAGCCAGCCTGATCCGCCATACAGTCAGCCAGCCTGATCCGCCATACAGTCAGCCAGCCTGATCCGCCATACAGTCAGTCAGCCTGATCCGCCATACAGTCAGTCAGCCTGATCCGCCATACAGTCAGTCAGCCTGATCCGCCATACAGTCAGCCAGCCTGATCCGCCATACAGTCAGCCAGCCTGATCCGCCATACAGTCAGCCAGCCTGATCCGCCATACAGTCAGCCAGCTTGATCCGCCATACAGTCAGTCAGCCTGACCCGCCATACAGTCAGTCAGCCTGACCCGCCATACAGTCAGCCTGACCCGCCATACAGTCAGTCAGCCTGATCCGCCACACCATACAGTCAGCCTGACCCGCCATACAGTCAGCCTGACCCGCCATACAGTCAGTCAGCCTGACCCGCCATACAGTCAGTCAGCCTGATCCGCCACGCCATACAGTCAGTCAATCCTGTGGATGTGCCTGAACCCTGTGTCTCTCCTGTTTTCTCTCAATTCAATTCAAGGGCTTTATTGTCATGGGAAACATGTGTTAACATTGCCAAAGCAAGTGAGGTAGATAATATACAAAAGTAAAATGTACAAATGTTTAAAGTGCACAAGTCTCTCTCCTGTCTCTCTCTCTCTCTCTGTCGCTCTCTCTCGCTGTCTCTCTCTCTCTCGCTGTCTCTCTCCTGTCTCTCTCTCTCCTGTCTCTCTCTCTCTCTCGCTGTCTCTCTGTCGCTCTCTCGCTGTCTCTCTGTCTCTCTCTGTCGCTCTCTCTCGCTGTCTCTCTGTCGCTCTCTCTCTCCTGTCTCTCTCTCTCTCTCGCTGTCTCTCTCCTGTCTCTCTCTCTCCTGTCTCTCTGTCTCTCTCTCTCTCTGTCTCTGTCTCCACTTGAGAAGGTCGACATTCCCCATCACACAGCCAGCTCTGATCCCCAAAATCCCCTTGATTCCATTCTCTGCCTTGGCAACATTATACACACACACACACACACACACACACACACGCTCCACTCTGAGCTAGAGCCCCCTGCCCTTCCAGCACAGAGAGGCCTTCAGTAACTGAACAGACAGACCATGACTACTCTAATCAGGATAATGTGATCAGACAGACAGACAGACAGACCATGACTACTCTAATCAGGATAATGTGATCAGACAGACAGACAGACAGACAGACCATGACTACTCTAATCAGGATAATGTGATCAGACAGACAGACAGACAGACAGACAGACCATGACTACTCTAATCAGGATAATGTGATGTTACAGACAGACAGACGTCTAGCTGGTTTAGGTTTCTGAAGTATAAGAGATGGACTGTGGGTTGAGGTATAAGAGATGGACTGTGGGTTGAGGTATAAGAGATGGACTGTGGGTTGAGGTATAAGAGATGGACTGTGGGTTGAGGTATAAGAGATGGACTGTGGGCTGAGGTATAAGAGATGGACTGTGGGTTGAGGTATAAGAGATGGACTGTGGGTTGAGGTATAAGAGATGGACTGTGGGTTGAGGTATAAGAGATGGACTGTGGGTTGAGGTATAAGAGAGGAACTGTGGGTTGAGGTATAAGAGATGGACTGTGGGTTGAGGTATAAGAGATGGACTGTGGGTTGAGGTATAAGAGAGGAACTGTGGGTTGAGGTATAAGAGATGGACTGTGGGTTGAGGTATAAGAGATGGACTGTGGGTTGAGGTATAAGAGAGGGACTGTGGGTTGAGGTATAAGAGATGGACTGTGGGTTGAGGTATAAGAGATGGACTGTGGGTTGAGGTATAAGAGATGGACTGTGGGTTGAGGTATAAGAGATGGACTGTGGGTTGAGGTATAAGAGATGGACTGTGGGTTGAGGTATAAGAGATGGACTGTGGGTTGAGGTATAAGAGATGGACTGTGGGTTGAGGTATAAGAGAGGAACTGTGGGTTGAGGTATAAGAGAGGAACTGTGGGTTGAGGTATAAGAGATGGACTGTGGGTTGAGGTATAAGAGATGGCGAGAGAGGAGAGAAATGCCGTGAAGATGTTAGGGGTCAGTCTTCCCTGAGTGGTGAGATAAAGAAGTTTGAGGGTTTTGTAAAGCCTGTAAAGGAACATTGTAGAGTTGAGGTGTTTCTGCTGAACTCATTGTCCTATTTAGCCTGGGTCCCTGAGAGACTGCTGAACTCATTGTCCTATTTAGCCTGGGTCCCTGAGAGACTGTTGAACTAATTGTCCTATTTAGCCTGGGTCCCTGAGAGACTGTTGAACTCATTGTCCTATTTAGCCTGGGTCAATGAGAGACTGCTGACCTCATTATCCTATTTAGCCTGGGTCCCTGAGAGACCGTTGAACTCATTGTCCTATTTAGCCTGGGTCCCTGAGAGACTGTTATTGTTGAACTCATTGTCCTATTTAGCCTGGGTCCCTGAGAGACTGTTGAACTCATTGTCCTATTTAGCCTGGGTCCCTGAGAGACTGTTGAACTAATTGTCCTATTTAGCCTGGGTCCCTGAGAGACTGTTGAACTCATTGTCCTATTTAGCCTGGGTCCCTGTTGTTATTGCTGAACTCATTGTCCTATTTAGCCTGGGTCCCTGGGAGACTGTTGAACTAATTGTCCTATTTAGCCTGGGTCCCTGAGAGACTGTTGAACTCATTGTCCTATTTAGCCTGGGTCCCTGTTGTTGTTGAACTCATTGTCCTATTTAGCCTGGGTCCCTGAGAGACTGTTGAACTCATTGTCCTATTTAGCCTGGGTCCCTGTTGTTGTTGAACTCATTGTCCTATTTAGCCTGGGTCCCTGAGAGACTGTTGAACTCATTGTCCTATTTAGCCTGGGTCAATGAGAGACTGCTGACCTCATTATCCTATTTAGCCTGGGTCCCTGAGAGACCGTTGAACTCATTGTCCTATTTAGCCTGGGTCCCTGAGAGACTGTTATTGTTGAACTCATTGTCCTATTTAGCCTGGGTCCCTGAGAGACTGTTGAACTCATTGTCCTATTTAGCCTGGGTCCCTGAGAGACTGTTGAACTAATTGTCCTATTTAGCCTGGGTCCCTGAGAGACTGTTGAACTCATTGTCCTATTTAGCCTGGGTCCCTGTTGTTATTGCTGAACTCATTGTCCTATTTAGCCTGGGTCCCTGGGAGACTGTTGAACTAATTGTCCTATTTAGCCTGGGTCCCTGAGAGACTGTTGAACTCATTGTCCTATTTAGCCTGGGTCCCTGTTGTTGTTGAACTCATTGTCCTATTTAGCCTGGGTCCCTGAGAGACCGTTGAACTCATTGTCCTATTTAGCCTGGGTCCCTGAGAGACCGTTGAACTCATTGTCCTATTTAGCCTGGGTCCCTGGGAGACTGTTGAACTCATTGTCCTATTTAGCCTGGGTCCCTGTTGTTGTTGTTGAACTCATTGTCCTATTTAGCCTGGGTCCCTGTTGTTGTTGTTGAACTCATTGTCCTATTTAGCCTGGGTCCCTGAGAGACTGTTGAACTCATTGTCCTATTTAGCCTGGGTCCCTGAGAGACTGTTATTGTTGCCGCTATTTTAGTCAACATCTGGCACGGTGATGTCAGGAACATAATCGGCTTTGGGCCACGTGTACCGTAAGCCTGGATAGAGAGAGAGGGAGGGAGGGAGGGAGAGAGAGAGAGAGGGGGAGAGTGTGTGGGGGACAGAGGTAGCCCACAGCCATGTACCTGGCAGACACTAAAAACTATCCCTCTCTCTCTTTCTCTCTCTTCCTTCCTCTCTCTTTGTCTTCCTCCCTCTGTCCCTCTCTTCCTCTCTCTCTCCCTCCCTCCCTCCCTCTCTCTCTCTTCCTCCCTCTGTCCCTCTCTTCCCCTCCCTCCCTCCCTCCCTCCCTCCCTCCCTCCCTCCCTCCCTCCCTCCCTCCCTCCCTCTCTTTCTCTTCCTTCCTCCCGCTCTCTCTCCCTCCCTCTCTCTCTCCCTCCCTCTCTCTCCTCCCTCCCTCTCTCTCTCTTCCTCCCTCTGTCCCTCCCTCCCTCTCTCTCTCTTCCTCCCTCTGTCCCTCCCTCCCTCTGTCCCTCTCTCCCTCCCTCTGTCCCTCTCTCCCTCCCTCTGTCCCTCTCTCCCTCCCTCTGTCCCTCTCTCCCTCCCTCTGTCCCTCTCTCCCTCCCTCTGTCCCTCTTTTCCTCTCTCCCTCCCTCCCTCTCTCTCTCCCTCCCTCTCTTCCTCTCTCTCTCCCTCCCTCTCTTCCTCTCTCTCCATCCCTCTCTTCCTCTCTCTCTCCCTCCCTCTCTCCCTCTCTTCCTCTCTCCCTCTCTTCCTCTCTTCCTCTCTCCCTCTCTCTCTCCCTCCCTCTCTTCCTCTCTCTCTCCCTCCCTCTCTCCCTCTCTTCCTCCCTCTCTCTCTCCCTCCCTCTCTTCCTCTCTCCCTCTCTCCCTCTTCCTCTCTCTCTCCCTCCCTCTTCCTCTCTCTCTTCCTCTCTCTCTCCCTCCCTCTCTTCCTCTCTCTCTCCCTCCCTCTCTTCCTCTCTCTCTCCCTCCCTCTCTTCCTCTCTCTCTCCCTCCCTCTCTTCCTCTCTCTCTCCCTCCCTCTCTTCCTCTCTCTCTCCCTCCCTCTCTTCCTCTCTCTCTCCCTCCCTCTCTTCCTCTCTCTCTCCCTCCCTCTCTCTCTCTTTCTCTTCCTTCCCTCTCTCTTTCTCTTCCTTCCTCCCGCTCTCTCTCCCTCCCGCTCTCTCTCCCTCCCTCTCTCTCTCTTCCTCCCTCTGTCCCTCCCTCCCTCTGTCCCTCTCTCCCTCCCTCTGTCCCTCTCTCCCTCTGTCCCTCTGTCCCTCTCTCCCTCCCTCTGTCCCTCTCTCCCTCCCTCTGTCCCTCTCTTCCTCTCTCTCTCCCTCCCTCTCTCTCTCCCTCCCTCTCTTCCTCTCTCTCTCCCTCCCTCTCTTCCTCTCTCTCCATCCCTCTCTTCCTCTCTCTCTCCCTCCCTCTCTTCCTCTCTCCCTCTCTTCCTCTCTTCCTCTCTCCCTCTCTTCCTCTCTTCCTCTCTCCCTCTCTTCCTCTCTTCCTCTCTCCCTCTCTTCCTCTCTCTCTCCCTCCCTCTCTCCCTCTCTTCCTCCCTCTCTCTCTCCCTCCCTCTCTTCCTCTCTCCCTCTCTTCCTCTTTCTCCCTCTCTCTCCCTCCCTCTCTTCCTCTCTCTCTCCCTCCCTCTCTTCCTCTCTCTCTCCCTCCCTCTCTTCCTCTCTCTCTCCCTCCCTCTCTTCCTCTCTCTCTCCCTCCCTCTCTTCCTCTCTCTCTCCCTCCCTCTCTTCCTCTCTCTCTCCCTCCCTCTCTTCCTCTCTCTCCCTCCCTCTCTTCCTCTCTCTCTCCCTCCCTCTCTTCCTCTCTCTCTCCCTCCCTCTCTTCCTCTCTCTCTCCCTCCCTCTCTTCCTCTCTCTCTCCTCCCTCCCTCTCTCCCTCTCTCCCTCTTCCTCTCTCTCCCTCTCGCTCTTCCTCTCTCTCTTCCTCTCTCTCCCTCTCGCTCTTCCTCTCTCTCTTCCTCTCTCTCTCTTCCTCTCTCTCTCTTCCTCTCTCTCTCTTCCTCTCTCTCTCTCCCTCCCTCTCTTCCTCCCTCTCCCCCCCTCCCTCTCTCCCTCCCTCTCTCTCCCTGCCTGAATGAACAAACCCTCCCAGCTCTCATATTTCTTCTCAGCCTTCTTTTCATCTTTTCATTCTTTCTCCTCTCCTCCTCCCAAAACTATCTTCACTCACGGAAGCACTCAACTCTTTCTCCTTCATCTGTGCTTCCTTTCCCTCTGTGTGTGTCTGTGTGTGTCTGTGTGTGTCTGTGTGTGTCTGTGTGTGTGTCTGTGTGTGTCTCTGTGTGTGTCTCTGTGTGTGTCTCTGTGTGTCTGTGTGTGTCTCTGTGTGTCTGTGTGTGTGTCTCTGTGTGTCTGTGTGTGTCTGTGTGTGTGTCTGTGTGTGTCTCTGTGTGTCTGTGTGTCTGTGTGTGTCTGTGTGTGTCTCTGTGTGTCTGTGTGTGTCTCTGTGTGTCTCTGTGTGTCTCTGTGTGTCTGTGTGTGTCTGTGTGTGTCTGTGTGTGTCTGTGTGTCTCTCTGTGTCTCTCTGTGTGTCTCTGTGTGTCTCTGTGTGTCTCTGTGTGTCTCTGTGTGTGTCTCTGTGTGTCTCTGTGTGTCTCTGTGTGTCTCTGTGTATGTCTGTGTGTGTCTGTGTGTGTCTGTGTGTCTCTGTGTGTCTGTGTGTGTGTCTCTGTGTGTCTCTGTGTGTCTGTGTGTGTGTCTCTGTGTGTCTGTGTGTGTGTCTCTGTGTGTCTGTGTGTGTGTCTCTGTGTGTCTGTGTGTGTGTCTCTGTGTGTCTGTGTGTCTCTGTGTGTCTGTGTGTGTGTCTCTGTGTGTGTGTCTCTGTGTGTCTCTGTGTGTCTGTCTGTGTGTCTGTGTGTGTGTCTCTGTGTGTCTGTGTGTGTGTCTCTGTGTGTCTGTGTGTGTGTCTGTGTGTGTGTCTCTGTGTGTCTGTGTGTCTCTGTGTGTCTGTGTGTGTGTCTCTGTGTGTCTCTGTGTGTGTCTGTGTGTCTCTGTGTGTCTCTGTGTGTCTCTGTGTGTCTGTGTGTGTCTGTGTGTCTGTGTGTCTCTGTGTGTCTCTGTGTGTCTCTGTGTCTCTGTGTGTGTGTCTCTGTGTGTGTGTCTCTGTGTGTCTCTGTGTGTCTCTGTGTGTCTCTGTCTCGGTCTGTTATAATCTGTTATTTCTGTTCTGCTCTTAAGTTTCTTTAGATTAGCTAAAAAGTTAATATGCATCGCTCTCTCTCGCTCTCAAAAGTTTGGGTCAGTCACAGTGGTCAGGTATTCTGCCGCTGTGTACTCTCTGTGTAGGGCCAAATAGCATTCTAGTTTGCTCTGTTTTTTTGTTAATTCTTTCCAATGTGTTAAGTAGTTATCTTTTTGTTTTCTCATGATTTGGTTGGGTCTAATTGTGCTGCTGTCCTGGGGCTCTGTAGTGTGTGTTTGTGTTTGTGAACAGAGCCCCAGGACCAGCTTGCTTAGGGGACTCTTCTCCAGGTTCATCTCTCTGTAGGTGATGGCTTTGTTATGGAAGGTTTGTGAATCGCTTCCTTTTAGGTGGTTGTAGAATTTAACAGCTCTTTTCTGGATTTTGATAATTAGTGGGTATCGGCCTAATTCTGCTCTGCATGCATTATTTGGTGTTTTACGTTGTACACAGAGGATATTTTTGCAGAATTCTGCATGCAGAGTCTCAATTTGGTGTTTGTCCCATTTTGTGAAGTCTTGGTTGGTGAGCGGACCCCAGACCTCACAACCATAAAGGGCAATGGGCTCTATGACTGATTCAAGTATTTTTTAGCCAGATCCTAATTGGTTTGTCAAATTTGATGTTCCTTTTGATGGCATAGAATGCCCTT
>NC_034191.2:3959834-3994834 GCF_002021735.2 Oncorhynchus kisutch
GGTACATTGGTGTTTGGGTTAGGGTTAGGTACAATGGTGTTTAGGGTTAGGTACATTGGTGTTTAGGGTTAGGTACATTGGTGTTTTGGGTTAGGGTTAGGTACATTGGTGTTTTGGGTTAGGGTTAGGTACATTGGTGTTTTGGGTTAGGGTTAGGTACATTGGTGTTTTGGGTTAGGTACATTGGTGTTTAGGGTTAGGGTTAGGTACATTTGGTGTTTTGGGTTAGGGTTAGGTACATTGGTGTTTTGGGTTAGGGTTAGGTACAATGGTGTTTAGGGTTAGGTACATTGGTGTTTAGGGTTAGGTACATTGGTGTTTTGGGTTAGGGTTAGGCACATTGGTGTTTTGGGTTAGGTACATTGGTGTTTTGGGTTAGGTACATTGGTGTTTTGGGTTAGGGTTAGGTACATTGGTGTTTAGGGTTAGGGTTAGGTACATTGGTGGTTAGGGTTAGGTACATTGGTGTTTAGGGTTAGGGTTAGGTACATTGGTGTTTTGGGTTAGGGTTAGGTACATTGGTGTTTTGGGTTAGGTACATTGGTGTTTTTGGGTTAGGGTTAGGTACATTGGTGTTTTGGGTTAGGGTTAGGGTTTGGGTTAGGGTTAGGGTTTGGTTAGGGTTAGGTACATTGGTGTTTAGGGTTAGGGTTAGGTACATTGGTGTTTAGGGTTAGGTACATTGGTGTTTAGGGTTAGGTACATTGGTGTTTAGGGTTAGGTACATTGGTGTTTAGGGTTAGGTACATTGGTGTTTTGGGTTAGGGTTAGGGTTAGGGTTAGGTACATTGGTGTTTAGGGTTAGGGTTAGGTACATTGGTGTTTAGGGTTAGGGTTAGGTACATTGGTGTTTAGGGTTAGGGTTAGGTACATTGGTGTTTAGGGTTAGGGTTAGGTACATTGGTGTTTTGGGTTAGGGTTAGGTACATTGGTGTTTAGGGTTAGGTACATTGGTGTTTAGGGTTAGGGTTAGGTACATTGGTGTTTTGGGTTAGGGTTAGGGTTAGGGTTAGGTACATTGGTGTTAGGGTTAGGTAGGTACATTGGTGTTTAGGGTTAGGTACATTGGTGTTTAGGGTTAGGTACATTGGTGTTTTGGGCTAGGGTTAGGGTTAGGGTTTGGGTTAGGGTTAGGGTTAGGTACATTGGTGTTTAGGGTTAGGGTTAGGTACATTGGTGTTTAGGGTTAGGGTTAGGTACATTGGTGTTTAGGGTTAGGGTTAGGTACATTGGTGTTTAGGGTTAGGGTTAGGTACATTGGTGTTTAGGGTTAGGTACATTGGTGTTTAGGGTTAGGTACATTGGTGTTTGGGTTAGGGTTAGGGTTAGGGTTAGGGTTAGGTACATTGGTGTTTAGGGTTAGGGTTAGGTACATTGGTGTTTAGGGTTAGGGTTAGGTACATTGGTGTTTAGGGTTAGGGTTAGGTACATTGGTGTTTAGGGTTAGGGTAGGTACATTGGTGTTTAGGGTTAGGGTTTAGGTACATTGGTGTTTTGGGTTAGGGTTAGGTACATTGGTGTTTAGGGTTAGGGTTAGGTACATTGGTGTTTAGGGTTAGGTACATTGGTGTTTAGGGTTAGGGTTAGGTACATTGGTGTTTAGGGTTAGGTACATTGGTGTTTAGGGTTAGGGTTAGGTACATTGGTGTTTAGGGTTAGGTACATTGGTGTTTAGGGTTAGGTACATTGGTGGTTAGGGTTAGGTACATTGGTGTTTAGGGTTAGGGTTAGGTACATTGGTGGTTAGGGTTAGGTACATTGGTGTTTAGGGTTAGGGTTAGGTACATTGGTGTTTAGGGTTAGGTACATTGGTGTTTAGGGTTAGGTACATTGGTGTTTAGGGTTAGGTACATTGGTGTTTAGGGTTAGGTACATTGGTGTTTAGGGTTAGGGTTAGGTACATTGGTGTTTTGGGTTAGGTACATTGGTGTTTTGGGTTAGGGTTAGGTACATTGGTGTTTAGGGTTAGGGTTAGGTACATTGGGGGTTAGGGTTAGGGTTAGGGTTAGGTACATTGGTGTTTAGGGTTAGGTACATTGGTGTTTAGGGTTAGGGTTAGGTACATTGGTGTTTTGGGTTAGGGTTAGGTACATTGGTGTTTAGGGTTAGGGTTAGGTACTTTGGTTTTTAGGGTTAGGGTTAGGTACATTGGTGTTTAGGGTTAGGTACATTGGTGTTTAGGGGTTAGGTACATTGGTGTTTTGGGTTAGGTACATTGGTGTTTAGGGTTAGGGTTAGGTACATTGGTGTTTAGGGTTAGGGTTAGGTACATTGGTGTTTAGGGTTAGGGTTAGGTACATTGGTGTTTAGGGTTAGGTACATTGGTGTTTAGGGTTAGTTACATTGGTGTTTAGGGTTAGGTACATTGGGGGTTAGGGTTAGGTACATTGGGGGTTAGGGTTAGGTACATTGGGGGTTAGGGTTAGGTACATTGGTGGTTAGGGTTAGGTACATTGGGGGTTAGGGTTAGGTACATTGGGGGTTAGGATTAGGTACATTGGTGTTTTGGGTTAGGGTTAGGGTTAGGGTTAGGTACATTGGTGTTTTGGGTTAGGGTTAGGTACATTGGTGTTTTGGGTTAGGGTTAGGTACATTGGTGTTTTGGGTTAGGGTTAGGTACAATGGTGTTTAGGGTTAGGTACATTGGTGTTTAGGGTTAGGTACATTGGTGTTTTGGGTTAGGTACATTGGTGTTTTGGGTTAGGTACATTGGTGTTTTGGGTTAGGGTTAGGTACATTGGTGTTTTGGGTTAGGTACATTGGTGTTTTGGGTTAGGGTTAGGTACATTGGTGTTTAGGGTTAGGGTTAGGTACATTGGGGTTAGGGTTAGGGTTAGGGTTAGGTACATTGGTGTTTAGGGTTAGGTACATTGGTGTTTAGGGTTAGGGTTAGGTACATTGGTGTTTTGGGTTAGGGTTAGGTACATTGGTGTTTAGGGTTAGGTACATTGGTGTTTAGGGTTAGGGTTAGGTACTTTGGTGTTTAGGGTTAGGTACATTGGTGTTTAGGGTTAGGTACATTGGTGTTTTGGGTTAGGTACATTGGCGTTTAGGGTTAGGGTTAGGTACATTGGTGTTTAGGGTTAGGGTTAGGTACATTGGTGTTTAGGGTTAGGTACATTGGTGTTTAGGGTTAGTTACATTGGTGTTTAGGGTTAGGTACATTGGTGTTTAGGGTTAGGTACATTGGGGGTTAGGGTTAGGTACATTGGGGGTTAGGGTTAGGTACATTTAGGGTTAGGTACATTGGGGGTTAGGGTTAGGTACATTGGGTGTTAGGATTAGGTACATTGGTGTTTAGGGTTAGGGTTAGGTACATTGGGGGTTAGGGTTAGGTACATTGGGGGTTAGGGTTAGGTACATTGGGGGTTAGGATTAGGTACATTGGGGGTTAGGGTTAGGTACATTGGGGGTTAGGATTAGGTACATTGGTGTTTTGGGTTAGGGTTAGGGTTTGGGTTAGGTACATTGGTGTTTTGGGTTAGGGTTAGGTACATTGGTGTTTTGGGTTAGGGTTAGGTACATTGGTGTTTTGGGTTAGGGTTAGGTACAATGGTGTTTAGGGTTAGGTACATTGGTGTTTAGGGTTAGGTACATTGGTGTTTTGGGTTAGGTACATTGGTGTTTTGGGTTAGGTACATTGGTGTTTTGGGTTAGGGTTAGGTACATTGGTGTTTTGGGTTAGGTACATTGGTGTTTTGGGTTAGGGTTAGGTACATTGGTGTTTAGGGTTAGGGTTAGGTACATTGGGGGTTAGGGTTAGGGTTAGGGTTAGGTACATTGGTGTTTAGGGTTAGGTACATTGGTGTTTAGGGTTAGGGTTAGGTACATTGGTGTTTTGGGTTAGGGTTAGGTACATTGGTGTTTAGGGTTAGGTACATTGGTGTTTAGGGTTAGGGTTAGGTACTTTGGTGTTTAGGGTTAGGTACATTGGTGTTTAGGGTTAGGTACATTGGTGTTTTGGGTTAGGTACATTGGCGTTTAGGGTTAGGGTTAGGTACATTGGTGTTTAGGGTTAGGGTTAGGTACATTGGTGTTTAGGGTTAGGGTTAGGTACATTGGTGTTTAGGGTTAGGTACATTGGTGTTTAGGGTTAGTTACATTGGTGTTTAGGGTTAGGTACATTGGTGTTTAGGGTTAGGTACATTGGGGGTTAGGGTTAGGTACATTGGGGGTTAGGGTTAGGTACATTGGGGGTTAGGGTTAGGTACATTGGGTGTTAGGATTAGGTACATTGGTGTTTTGGGTTAGGGTTAGGGTTTGGGTTAGGTACATTGGTGTTTTGGGTTAGGGTTAGGTACATTGGGGGTTAGGGTTAGGTACATTGGTGTTTAGGGTTAGGGTTAGGTACATTGATGTTTAGGGTTAGGGTTAGGGTTTGGGTTAGGTACATTGGTGTTTTGGGTTAGGGTTAGGTACATTGGGGGTTAGGGTTAGGTACATTGGTGTTTAGGGTTAGGGTTAGGTACATTGATGTTTAGGGTTAGGGTTAGGTACATTGGTGTTTAGGGTTAGGGTTAGGTACATTGGGGGTTAGGGTTAGGTACATTGGGGGTTAGGGTTAGGGTTAGGTACATTGGTGTTTAGGGTTAGGTACATTGGTGTTTAGGGTTAGGTACATTGGGGGTTAGGTACATTGGGGGTTAGGGTTAGGTACATTGGGGGTTAGGGTTAGGGTTAGGTACATTGGGGGTTAGGGTTAGGGTTAGGTACATTGGGGGTTAGGGTTAGGTACATTGGGGGTTAGGGTTAGGTACATTGGGAGTTAGGGTTAGGTACATTGGGGGTTAAGGTTAGGGTTAGGGTTAGGTACATTGGGGGTTAGGGTTAGGGTTAGGTACATTGGTGTTTAGGGTTAGGTACATTGGTGTTTAGGGTTAGGTACATTGGGGGTTAGGGTTATGGTTAGGTACATTGGGGGTTAGGGTTAGGGTTATGGTTAGGTACATTGGGGGTTAGGGTTAGGGTTAGGTACATTGGGGGTTAGGGTTAGGGTTAGGGTTAGGTACATTGGGGGTTAGGGTTAGGGTTAGGTACATTGGGGGTTAGGGTTATGGTTAGGTACATTGGGGGTTAGGGTTAGGGTTAGGTACATTGGGGGTTAGGGTTAGGGTTAGGTACATTGGGGGTTATGGTTAGGGTTAGGTACATTGGGGGTTAGGGTTAGGGTTATGGTTAGGTACATTGGGGGTTAGGGTTAGGTACATTGGGGGTTAGGGTTAGGGTTAGGGTTAGGTACATTGGGGGTTAGGGTTAGGGTTAGGTACATGGGGGTTAGGGTTAGGGTTAGGGTTATGGTTAGGTACATTGGGGGTTAGGGTTAGGGTTAGGTACATTGGGGGTTAGGGTTAGGGTTAGGTTCATTGGGGGTTAGGGTTAGGGTTAGGTTCATTGGGGTTAGGTTAGGTACATTGGGGGTTAGGGTTAGGGTTAGGGTTAGGTACATTGGGGGTTAGGTTAGGGTTAGGTACATTGGGGGTTTAGGGGTTAGGTACATTGGGGGTAGGGTTAGGGTTAGGGTTAGGTACATTGGGGGTTAGGGTTAGGTACATTGGGGGTTAGGGTTAGGTTAGGTACATTGGGGGTTAGGGTTAGGGTTAGGTACATTGGGGGTAGGGTTAGGGTTAGGTACATTGGGGGTTAGGGTTAGGGTTAGGTACATTGGGGGTCAGGGTTAGGGTTAGGTACATTGGGGGTTAGGGTTACGGTTAGGTACATTGGGGGTCAGGGTTAGGGTTAGGTACATGGAGCAACGATTGTGCTTTTTTTTGCAAATGCTCTTTTGTTAAATCATCCCCGTTTGACGAAGTTGAAGTAGGCTGCTGATTATATGCAACGCAGGACAAGCTAGTTAACTACACATGGTTGACGATATTACTAGGTTAACTAGGGATATTACTAGGTTAACTAGGGATATTACTAGGTTAACTAGGGATATTACTAGGTTAACTAGGGATATTACTAGGTTAACTAGGGATATTACTAGGTTAACTAGGGATATTACTAGGTTAACTAGGGATATTACTAGGTTAACTAGGGATATTACTAGGTTAACTAGGGATATTACTAGGTTAACTAGGGATATTACTAGGTTAACTAGGGATATTACTAGGTTAACTAGTGATTGTGAAGATTGTTTTTATAAGATGTGTTTAATGCTAGCTACCTTGGCTTCTTGCTGCACAGGTGGTCATCCTGCCACGCAGTTTCCTCATGCAATGTAATCGGCCATAATCGGCGTCCAAAAATGCCGATTACCGATTGTTATGAAACCTTGAAATCGGCCCTAATTAATCGACCATGCCGATTTAATCAGGAATCCTCTATTCTCCAGTCTCTCCCTCCCTCCACTTCTCCAGTCCCTCCCTCCCTCCCTCCCTGGATTTTCCTCAAGGTTTTCGCCTGCTATATCAGTTCTGTTATACTCCAGACCATTATTTTAACAGTTTTAGAGTGTTTTCTATCCAATGCTACCAATTTATATGCATATCCTGGCTTCTGGGCCTGAGGAACAGGCTGTTTACTTTGGGCACGTCAGACAGGCGGAAATTCAGGAAACTAGCCTTACTCACTGTTCTGCTGTGATGTTGAGGCTATGGTCAGGTTCTGAGGTGGACTGTTCTGCTGTGATGTTGAGGCTATGGTCAGGTTCTGAGGTGGACTGTTCTGCTGTGATGTTGAGGCTATGGTCAGGGTCTGAGGTGGACTGTTGTACTGGCTTCTATGCGGGGGTGGCTGGCTCTCTACGGGCTTGTTCTGTCACACGTTGTCCCCCTCACCCTCTCCTCCAGCAGTCTGATCCTCTCCTCCATCGCCCTCACCCTCTCCTCCATCGCCCTCACCCTCTCCTCCATCGCCCTCACCCTCTCCTCCATCGCCCTCACCCTCTCCTCCATCGCCCTCACCCTCTCCTCCATCGCCCTCACCCTCTCCTCCATCGCCCTCACCCTCTCCTCCATCCCCCTCACCCTCTCCTCCATCCCCCTCACCCTCTCCTCCAGCAGTCTGATCCTCTCCTCCAGCAGTCTGATCCTCTCCTCTAGTGCTCTGTTCTTCTCTTGTTGATGTTGTCTCTCCACCTCCAGCTCTGGTTGAGGGGGTGTTGTTATGCTGGACTGTTGTCTGGGTCTGGTTGAGGGGGTGTTGTTGTGCTGGACTGTTGTCCGGGTCTGGTTGAGGGGGTGTTGTTGTGCTGGACTGTTGTCCGGGTCTGGTTGAGGGGGTGTTGTTGTGCTGGACTGTTGTCTGGGTCTGGTTGAGGGGGTGTTGTTGTGCTGGACTGTTGTCTGGGTCTGGTTGAGGGGGTAACATGGCTATATACAGGGAGTACCAGGTAATAACATGGCTATATACAGGAAGTACCAGGTAATAACATGGCTATATACAGGGAGTACCAGGTAATAACATGGCTATATACAGGAAGTACCAGGTAATAACATGGCTATATACAGGAAGTATACAGGAAGTACCAGGTAATAACATGGCTATATACAGGAAGTACCAGGTAATAACATGGCTATATACAGGAAGTATACAGGAAGTACCAGGTAATAACATGGCTATATACAGGGAGTACCAGGTAATAACATGGCTATATACAGGAAGTACCAGGTAATAACATGGCTATATACAGGGAGTACCAGGTAATAACATGGCTATATACAGGAAGTATACAGGAAGTACCAGGTAATAACATGGCTATATACAGGAAGTACCAGGTAATAACATGGCTATATACAGGGAGTACCAGGTAATAACATGGCTATATACAGGGAGGTAATAACATGGCTATATACAGGGAGTACCAGGTAATAACATGGCTATATACAGGGAGTACCAGGTAATAACATGGCTATATACAGGGAGTACCAGGTAATAACATGGCTATATACAGGGAGTACCAGGTAATAACATGGCTATATACAGGGAGTACCAGGTAATAACATGGCTATATACAGGGAGTACCAGGTAATAACATGGCTATATACAGGACGTACCAGGTAATAACATGGATATATACAGGAAGTACCAGGTAATAACATGGCTATATACAGGGAGTACCAGGTAATAACATGGCTATATACAGGAAGTACCAGGTAATAACATGGCTATATACAGGGAGTACCAGGTAATAACATGGCTATATACAGGAAGTACCAGGTAATAACATGGCTATATACAGGGAGTACCAGGTAATAACATGGCTATATACAGGAAGTATACAGGAAGTACCAGGTAATAACATGGCTATATACAGGAAGTACCAGGTAATAACATGGCTATATACAGGGAGTACCAGGTAATAACATGGCTATATACAGGGAGGTAATAACATGGCTATATACAGGGAGTACCAGGTAATAACATGGCTATATACAGGGAGTACCAGGTAATAACATGGCTATATACAGGGAGTACCAGGTAATAACATGGCTATATACAGGAAGTATACAGGAAGTACCAGGTAATAACATGGCTATATACAGGGAGTACCAGGTAATAACATGGCTATATACAGGAAGTATACAGGAAGTACCAGGTAATAACATGGCTATATTCAGGAAGTACCAGGTAATAACATGGCTATATACAGGAAGTACCAGGTAATAACATGGCTATATACAGGAAGTACCAGGTAATAACATGGCTATATACAGGAAGTACCAGGTAATAACATGGCTATATACAGGGAGTACCAGGTAATAACATGGCTATATACAGGAAGTACCAGGTAATAACATGGCTATATACAGGAAGTACCAGGTAATAACATGGCTATATACAGGAAGTACCAGGTAATAATTGTAGTAATGTTTTGAATCACTCACACACTAGAATGGCAGGAAATACATTTTTAAACCTGGAGAATGTTCTCCCCACCAACGAGGGGTGTGAACAGGACTTATGCCCATGGCTCACAAGCAGGGGGGTAAGGGACGTTCCCCAATGCTGGAAGGTGAAAAGGTTTGGGAACCCATGCTCTACTGTACTGCGCTCTACTGTACTGCGCTCTACTGTACTGCACTGTGATCTACTGTAATGTACTGTACTGTGCTCTACTGTACTGCGCTCTACTGTACTGCACTGTGATCTACTGTAATGTACTGTACTGTGCTCTACTGTACTGCGCTCTACTGTACTGTACTGTGCATTACTGCACTGCGCTCTACTGTACTGTATTGTGCATTACTGCAGTGCGCTCTACTGTACTGTACTGTGCATTACTGCACTGCGCTCTACTGTACTGTACTGTGCATTACTGCACTGCGCTCTACTGTACTGTACTGTGCATTACTGCACTGCACTCTACTGTACTGTACTGTGCATTACTGCACTGCGCTCTACTGTACTGTACTGTGCATTACTGCACTGCACTCTACTGTACTGCGCTCTACTGTACTGATCTGCGCTCTACTGTACTGCACTGCGCTCTAGTGTATTGCGCTGTGCTCTACTGTACTGTACTGTGCTCTATTGTACTGCACTGTGCTCTACTGCACTGTGCTCTACTGCACTGTGCTCTACTGTACTGCACTGTGCTCTACTGTACTGCAATGTGCTCTACTGTGCTCTACTGTACTGCACTGTGCTCTACTGTACTGCACTGTGCTCTACTGTACTGCACTGTGCTCTACTGTGCTCTGCTGCACTGTGCTCTACTGTACTGCACTGTGCTCTGCTGTACTGCACTGTGCTCTACTGTACTGCACTGTGCTCTACTGTACTGCACTGTGCTCTACTGTACTGCACTGTGCTCTACTGTACTGCACTGTACTGCACTGTGCTCTACTGTGCTCTACTGTACTGCACTGTGCTCTACTGTACTGCACTGTGCTCTACTGTGCTCTACTGTACTGCACTGTGCTCTACTGTGCTCTACTGTACTGCACTGTGCTCTACTGTGCTCTACTGTACTGCACTGTGCTCTACTGTACTGCATGACCATGATAGAACAAGCTACAGCTCTAGACTGAGCGAGATGTCACACACACACTGGCAAGTTAGTGATGCTAAGAGCCTGGGCTTACTGATTAATGAGAGTTAACTGTGGTGTGACACCCTCACACTGAGGGGTGAACTAGTGTTGATATGACCTGTCAATGAACTACTCATGACCGGGCCGTTGTGTCTCCTTCCTGCTGTTGTAGCAGAACCACAGGGTTTCTAGTGCTTGGGCTTTGTGTTCAGGCTACTTAGAGTTGTGACGATAAGGGGTTTTCATCGGTTGGCCGACAAGACAACTGAACCGCTGCTACCCTGGCTATGACATAAGGGTTTTAACAGCATTATGGACGTGTGTGTGTGTGTGGGGGGGGGGGGGGGGTTGTCTGTAGGGCCTCCCGGGGGGTCGTCTGTAGGGCCTCCCAGGGGGTCGGCTGCTACCCTGACTATGACATAAGGGTTTTAACATTATGGACATGTTTACATTTGCTTGTTGTGAAATCACAACATTTAATATCTCACAGAACGGGCGAGCTTAATGTAAATTAAATTAAACTTTTCATGTGGGTAGGGCCTTCCATGGGGGGGGGGGGCTGTAGGGCCTCCCATGGGGGGGGGGGGGGGGGGGCTGTAGGGCCTCCCATAGGGGGGGGGTCGTCTGTAGGGCCTTCCATGGGGGGGGGGGGTCGTCTGTAGGGCCTCCCATGGGGGGGGGGGGGGGGGGTCGTCTGTAGGGCCTTCCATGGGGGGGTCGTCTGTAGGGCCTCCCGTCGGGCGGGGGGGGGGTGCGTGTCTGTAGGTTACAGCCCACAGAGCCTTCATCGGGGCAGACTGACTCAGTTTGGTTACAGCCCACAGAGCCTTCATCGGGGCAGACTGACTCAGTTTGGTTACAGCCCACAGAGCCTTCATCGGGGCAGACTGACTCAGTTTGGTTACAGCCCACAGAGCCTTCATCAGGGCAGACTGACTCAGTTTGGTTACAGCCCACAGAGCCTTCATCAGGGCAGACTGACACTCAGGTCTGAAGGCTGGCTGACAGAATATTCCCTCCCTAACTTTACTACTCTGTAATGAGTATATGCATTAACCTCCCATTTCTCTCTCTCTCTCTCTCCTCCCTGTCTCTCTCTCTCTCTCCTCCCTGTCTCTCTCTCTCTCTCTCTCCTCCCTGTCTCTCTCTCTCTCTCTCTCCTCCCTGTCTCTCTCTCTCTCTCTCCTCCCTGTCTCTCTCTCTCTCTCTCCTCCCTGTCTCTCTCTCTCTCTCTCTCTCCTCCCTGTCTCTCTCTCTCTCTCTCTCTCCTCCCTGTCTCTCCCCTCTCTCTCTCTCCTCCCTGTCTCTCCCCTCTCTCTCTCTCCTCCCTGTCTCTCCCTCTCTCTCTCTCTCTCCCTCTTTCTCTCTCCCCTCCTCTCTCTCCCTCTCTCTCCCCTCCTTCCAGGCGCTTGCAGCCAATGCGGGCACAGGTTTTGCCGTAGCGGAGCCTCAGGTGGCCATGTTCTGTGGGAAGCTCAACATGCACGTAAACATCCAGACAGGACGCTGGGAACCGGACCCTTTCCGGGCTGAAGAGCTGTGTAGGAAACCAAGAGGGCGTGCTGCGCTACTGTCAGGAGGTGAGACCATGTTACACTGTTAACCTGTAGGGGGACCGTTTTCAGCGTGACTCCACAGTCGGTTGACCTTCCTACGGTCTCTCCGCTGACTCAGGTCTTTATTCACTGTGTTATACAGACCCTCCATAGATATTATCGTATAAACACATCCCCTCTCCCCTGGTCTGTCTCTGTAAACTACTGTAACCCCTAACTGTACACCATATCTAAACACACACACACAATTGTCTATTACTATATTTGTGAGGATTGTTTGGGGACCAACAATTGATTCTCATTCAAAATCCTAATTCTAACCCTTAATCTAATCCCTAACCCCCAATATTTAAACCTAACCCTAATTCTAACCCTCAATCCAATCCCTAAACCTAACCCTCAATCCAATCCCTAACCCTAATTCTAACCCTTAATCTCTAAACCTAACCCTCAATCTCTAAACCATCATTCTAACTCTCAATCTAATCCATCCCTAAACCTAACCCTAATTCTAACCCTCAATTGAATCCCTAAACCTAACCCTCAATCCAATCGCTAAACCTCAATCTAATCCATCCCTATTTCTAACCCTTAATCTCTACATTTGACCCTCAATCTAATCCCTAACCCTCAATCTAATCCCTAACCCTCAATCTAATCCCTAACCCTCAATCTAATCCCTAACCCTCAATCTAATCCCTAAACCTAAAATAGGTTTACTATTTTTGTGAGGATTTCTTGTCCAAGTATATTCACATGCTGAGCTAACTGGAGACAGGAGGGAGATGAATAGGTAATGAAGAAACACCATTTATCTCTCTCTCTCTCTCTCCCCCGCCTCTCTCTCTCTCCCCCCCTCGCCTCTCTCTCTCTCCCCCGCCTCTCTCGCTCTCTCCCCTGCCTCTCTCCAACGCCTCTCTCTCCCCTGCCTCTCTCTCTCTCTCTACCCCCGCATCTCTCTCTCTCCCCCCCGCCTCTCTCTCTCTCTCTCTCCCCCGCCTCTCTCTCTCCCCCTCGCCTCTCTCGCTCTCTCCCCTGCCTCTCTCCAACGCCTCTCTCTCCCCTGCCTCTCTCTCTCTCTCTCCCCCGCATCTCTCTCTCTCCCCCCGCCTCTCTCTCTCTCTCCCCGCCTCTCTCTCTCCCTCCCCCGCCTCTCTCTCTCCCTCCCCCGCCTCTCTCTCTCCCTCCCCCGCCTCTCTCTCTCCCCCGCCTCTCTCTCTCTCTCTCTCCCCGCCTCTCTCTCTCTCTCTCTCCCCGCCTCTCTCTCTCTCTCTCTCCCCGCCTCTCTCTCTCTCTCTCCCCTGCCTCTCTCTCTCTCTCTCTCTCTCTCCCCCGCCTCTCTCTCTCTCTCTCTCTCTCTCCCCCGCCTCTCTCTCTCTCTCTCTCTCCCCCGCCTCTCTCTCTCTCTCTCCCCCCCGCCTCTCTCTCTGTCTCTCTTTCACTCAGATGTACCCTGAGCTCCAGATCACTAACGTGGTGGAGGCCAACCAGCCAATCAGGATTGAGAACTGGTGCAAGAAGGAGAAGAAGCTGTGTAAAGGCCACGCCCACATCGTGGTGCCTTACAAATGTTTAGGTGAGAACCACCAAAGGGTCATAGATAATATATAACACTGTTCTGTTGACTTTCCATTGGAGGTTTCCCCCAGTGTTTGACCTAAAGGTCTCGGACTTTGTTTCCATGGCCCAGCTCCAGAGACTCACTGGGCCTCAGTGGACCTGCCAGGACGAGGGGGCTGGGCCTTTTCGGGTTGCGTTACCTAACTATCACTACTGGTGAAAACCTTCTTACGAAGCAAGTGTTTTGACTATTCCTCCTGTATAATATCATGGCGTGTAGACCAGGGTGATATCGGGTGTGTAGACCAGGGTGATATCGGGGTGTGTAGACCAGGGTGATATCGGGGTGTGTAGACCAGGGTGATATCGGGGTGTGTAGACCAGGGTGATATCGGGGTGTGTAGACCAGGGTGATATCGGGGTGTGTAGACCAGGGTGATATGATATCGGGGTGTGTAGACCAGGGTGATATCGGGGTGTGTAGACCAGGGTGATATCGGGGTGTGTAGACCAGGGTGATATCGGGGTGTGTAGACCAGGGTGATATCGGGGTGTGTAGACCAGGGTGATATCGGGGTGTGTAGACCAGGGTGATATCGGGGTGTGTAGACCAGGGTGATATCGGGGTGTGTAGACCAGGGTGATATCGGGGTGTGTAGACCAGGGTGATATCGGGGTGTGTAGACCAGGGTGATATCGGGGTGTGTAGACCAGGGTGATATCGGGGTGTGGTAGACCAGGGTGATATCGGGGTGTGTAGACCAGGGTGATATCGGGGTGTGTAGACCAGGGTGATATCGGGGTGTGTAGACCAGGGTGATATCGGGGTGTGTAGACCAGGGTGATATCGGGGTGTGTAGACCAGGGTGATATCGGGGTGTGTAGACCAGGGTGATATCGGGGTGTGTAGACCAGGGTGATATGATATCGGGGTGTGTAGGCCAGGGTGATATCGGGGTGTGTAGACCAGGGTGATATCGGGGTGTGTAGGCCAGGGTGATATCATCCAGTTTCAACTTCCACCTGACTGTGCTGCTGCTCCAGTTTCAACTGTTCTGCCTTATTATTATTCGACCATGCTGGTCATTTATGAACATTTGAACATCTTGGCCATGTTCTGTTATAATCTCCACCCGGCACAGCCAGAAGAGGGCTGGCCACCCCACATAGCCTGGTTCCTCTCTAGGTTTCTTCCTAGGTATTGGCCTTTCTAGGGAGTTTTTCCTAGCCACCGTGCTTCTACACCTGCATTGCTTGCTGTTTGGGGTTTTAGGCTGGGTTTCTGTACAGCACTTTGAGATATCAGCTGATGTACGAAGGGCTATATAAATAAATTTGATTTGATTTGATATCATGGCGTTTAGACCAGGGTGATATCGGGGCGTGTAGACCAGGGTGATATCGGGGGCGTGTAGACCAGGGTGATATCGGGGCGTGTAGACCAGGGTAACATCATGGTGTGTAGACCAGGGTAACATCATGCTGGGTAATATCATGGTGTGTAGACCAGGGTGATATCACGGTGTGTAGAACCGGATAGGCCGGTTCACGGGCCAGGAGCGAGCGGATAGGCCGGTTCACGGGCCAGGAGCGATGCGGATAGGCCGGGTTCACGGGCCAGGAGCGAGCGCATAGGCCGGTTCACGGGCCAGGAGCGAGCGCATAGGCCGGTTCACGGGCCAGGAGCGCGCGCATAGGCCGGTTCACGGGCCAGGAGCGCGCGCATAGGCCGGTTCACGGGCCAGGAGCGCGCGCATAGGCCGGTTCACGGGCCAGGAGCGCGCGCATAGGCCGGTTCACGGGCCAGGAGCGCGCGCTAGGCCGGTTCACGGGCCAGGAGCGCGCGCATAGGCCGGTTCACGGGCCAGGAGCGCGCGCATAGGCCGGTTCACGGGCCAGGAGCGCGCGCATAGGCCGGTTCACGGGCCAGGAGCGCGCGCATAGGCCGGTTCACGGGCCAGGAGCGCGCGCATAGGCCGGTTCACGGGCCAGGAGCGCGCGCATAGGCCGGTTCACGGGCCAGGAGCGCGCGCATAGGCCGGTTCACGGGCCAGGAGCGCGCGCATAGGCCGGTTCACGGGCCAGGAGCGCGCGCATAGGGCCGGTTCACGGGCCAGGAGCGCGCGCATAGGCCGGTTCACGGGCCAGGAGCGCGCGCATAGGCCGGTTCACGGGCCAGGAGCGCGCGCATAGGCCGGTTCACGGGCCAGGAGCGCGCGCATAGGCCGGTTCACGGGCCAGGAGCGCGCGCATAGGCCGGTTCACGGCCAGGAGCGGAGACGTTAGAAACAGGCTAGATGAGGAGAAGAGAGGAGAGACATATTGGAGAGGCATTTTATTGACTAATCTCAGCCTTGAGCTGTGGTTTTACTAGAGATCCACACACTCCGTCAGAAGCAATAGGATGGCCAAGGCTGGCAAAGACATTTACTGTGGAGGCAGCAGGTCACAAGCACCTCACAGTGCAGCACCTCACAGTACAGCACCTCACAGTACAGCACCTCACAGTACAGCACCTCACAGTGTAGCACCTCACAGTACAGAACCTCACATAGCAGAGAGAGAGTCCTCCTGTGTAGCTCTGCTATTTCCAGCTCCCTACTCTCTCATTATCTAAACCACTGCCTTCTCTTTCTCTTCCTTCTCCTCTCCCTCCCTGTCTAGTGGTGTAATGCTGTCCTCAGGCCTGGTTGTTGTTGAACCACCTAACGACCAGTTAGCAGATCACAGGCCTCCTCTTTCTGCGCCTCTACAACTCTTTCTCTTGGTCCTTTCTGTTCTCTGCATGCATTATTTGGTGTTCTACGTTGTACACGGAGGACATTTTTGCAGAATTCTGCGTGCAGAGTCTCAATTTGGTGTTTGTCCCATTTTGTGAAGTCTTGGTTGGTGAGCGGACCCCAGACCTCACAACCATAAAGGGCAATGGGCTCTATGACTGATTCAAGTATTTTTAGCCAAATCCTAATTGGTATGTTGAAATTTATGTTTCTTTTGATGGCATAGAATGCCCTTCTTGCCTTGTCTCTCAGATCGTTCACAGCTTTGTGGAAGTTACCTGTGGTGCTGATGTTTAGGCCAAGGTATGTATAGTTTTTTGTGTGCTCTAGGGCAACAGTGTCTAGATGGAATTTGTATTTGTGGTTCTGGTGACTGGACCTTTTTTGGAACACCATTATTTTTGTCTTACTGAGATTTACTGTCAGGGCCCAGGTCTGACAGAATCTGTGCATAAGATCTAGGTGCTGCTGTAGGCCCTCCTTGGTTGGTGACAGAAGCACCAGATCATCAGCAAACAGCAGACATTTGACTTCGGATTCTAGCAGGGGGAGGCCGGGTGCTGCAGACTTTTCTAGTGCCCGCGCCAATTCGTTGATATATATGTTGAAGAGGGTGGGGCTTAAGCTGCATCCCTGTCTAACCCCACGACTCTGTGGAAAGAAATGTGTGTGTTTTTTGCCAATTTTAACCGCACACTTGTTGTTTGTGTACATGGATTTTATAATGTCGTATGTTTTACCCCCAACACCACTTTCCATCAGTTTGTATAGCAGACCCTCATGCCAGATTGAGTCGAAGGCTTTTTTGAAATCAACAAAGCATGAGAAGACTTAGTCTTTGTTTTGTTTTGTTTTGGTGTCAATTAGGGTGTGCAGGGTGAATACATGGTCTGTTGTACGGTAATTTGGTAAAAAGCCAATTTGACATTTGCTCAGGACATTGTTTTCATTGAGGAAATGTACGAGTCTGCTGTTAATAATAATGCAGAGGATTTTCCCAAGGTTACTGTTGACACATATTCCACGGTAGTTATTGGGGTCAAATTTGTCTCCACTTTTGTGGATTGGGGTGATCAGTCCTTGGTTCCAAATATTGGGGAAGATGCCAGAGCTAAGTATGATGTTAAAGAGTTTTAGTATAGCCAATTGGAATTTGTTGTCTGTATATTTGATCATTTCATTGAGGATACCATCAACACCACAGGCCTTTTTGGGTTGGAGGGTTTTTATTTTGTCCTGTAACTCTTTCAATGTAATTGGAGAATCCAGTGGGTTCTGGTAGTCTTTAATAGTTGATTCTAAGATCTGTATTTGATCATGTATATGTTTTTGCTCTTTATTCTTTGTTATAGAGCCAAAAAGATTGGAGAAGTGGTTTACCCATACATCTCCATTTTGGATAGATAATTCTTCGTGTTGTTTGTTTAGTGTTTTCCAATTTTCCCAGAAGTGGTTGGAGTCTATGGATTCTTCAATTGCATTGAGCTGATTTCTGACATGCTGTTCCTTCTTTTTCCGTAGTGTATTTCTGTATTGTTTTAGTGATTCACCATAGTGAAGGCGTAGACTCAGGTTTTCTGGGTCTCTATGTTTTTGGTTGGACAGGTTTCTCAATTTCTTTCTTAGATTTTTGCATTCTTCATCAAACCATTTGTCATTGTTGTTAATTTTCTTCGGTTTTCTATTTGAGATTTCTAGATTTGATAGGGAAGCTGAGAGGTCAAATATACTGTTAAGATTTTCTACTGCCAAGTTTACACCTTCACTATTACAGTGGAACGTTTTACCCAGGAAATTGTCTAAAAGGGATTGAATTTGTTGTTGCCTAATTGTTTTTTGGTAGGTTTCCAAACTGCATTCCTTCCACCTATAGCATTTCATAATGTTGCTCAGTTCCTTTGGCTTTGATGCCTCATGATTGAGTATTGCTCTGTTTAAGTAGACTGTGATTTTGCTGTGGTCTGATAGGGGTGTCAGTGGGCTGACTGTGAACGCTCTGAGAGACTCTGGGTTGAGGTCAGTGATAAAGTAGTCTACAGTACTACTGCCAAGAGATGCGCTATAGGTGTACCTACCATAGGAGTCCCCTCGAAGCCTACCACTGACTATGTACATACCCAGGATGTAACAGAGCTATAGGTGTACCTACCATAGGAGTCCCCTCGAAGTCTACCGTTGACTATGTACATACCCAGCGTGCGACAGAGCTGCAGGAGTTGTGACCCGTTTTTATTGGTTATGTTGTCATAGTTGTGCCTAGGGGGGCATATGTGGGAGGGAATACTGTCACCTCCAGGCAGGTGTTTGTCCCCCTGTGTGCTGAGGGTGTCAGGTTCTTGTCCGGTTCTGGCATTTAGGTCGCCACAGGCTAGTACATGTCCCTGGGCCTGGAAATGATTGATTTCCCCCTCCAGGATGGAGAAGCTGTCTTCATTAAAATATGGGGATTCTAGTGGGGGGATATAGGTAGCACACAGGAGGACATTTTTCTCTGTTAGGATAATTTCCTTTTGAATTTCTAGCCAAATGTAGAATGTTCCTGTTTTGATTAATTTAATGGAGTGAGTTAGGTCTGCTCTATACCAAATTAGCATACCCCCTGAGTCCCTTCCCTGTTTCACACCTGGTAGTTTGGTGGATGGGACTACCAGCTCTCTGTAACCTAGAGGGCAACCAGTGGGTCCGTCTCCTCTATACCACCCACCTGGTCGTTTGGTGGATGGGACTACCAGCTCTCTGTAACCTAGAGGACAACCAGTGGGTCTGTCTCCTCTATACCACCCACCTGGTAGTGTGGTGGATGGGACTACCAGCGAGCTCTCTGTAACCTAGAGGACAACCAGTGGGTCCATCTCCTCTATACCACCCACCTGGTAGTGTGGTGGATGGGACTACCAGCTCTCTGTAACCTAGAGGGCAACCAGTGGGTCTGTCTCCTCTATACCACCCACCTGGTAGTGTGGTGGATGGGACGACCAGCTCTCTGTAACCTAGAGGACAACTACTGGGTCTGTCTCCTCTATACCACCCACCTGGTAGTGTGGTGGATGGGACTACCAGCGAGCTCTCTGTAACCTAGAGGACAACCAGTGGGTCCATCTCCTCTATACCACTCACCTGGTAGTGTGGTGGATGGGACTACCAGCTCTCTGTAGCCTAGAGGGCAACCAGTGAGTCCATCTCCTCTATACCACTCACCTGGTAGTGTGGTGGATGGGACTACCAGCTCTCTGTAGCCTAGAGGGCAACCAGTGGGTCCATCTCCTCTATACCACCCACCTGGTAGTGTGGTGGATGGGACTACCAGCTCTCTGTAACCTAGAGGGCAACCAGTGGGTCCGTCTCCTCTATACCATGTTTCTTGCAGGATGACAATGTCTGTGTTACCGATTTCTTTGGTGAAGTCCGGGTTTCTGCTCTTTAGGCCAAAGGCAGATGACCTCAGGCCTTGGATATTCCAGGATAATATAGTGAAGGCTTTTTGTTCCATAGAGTGTCCAATGTTGTTGGTCGTGTCTCTCTCTGTCTCTGTGTCTCTGTCTCTCTCTCTGTCTTTCTCTCTGTGTCCAGGTCCTTTCCCAGCTGAATAAAGTAATAAAATGAATGTTGTGTAAGACTAACGGCTCACTAGGTTATGTTTGTGTAATTCTGATCTATATGTCCTTTCAGTGGGGGAGTTTGTGAGTGACGTGCTGCTGGTTCCTGAGAAGTGCAGGTTCTTCCACAAGGAGAGGATGGACATGTGTGTCAGTCACCAACAGTGGCACGGGGTGGCCGAGGAGGTAAGAACCATGTGTGTCAGGCACGGGGTGGCCGAGGAGGCACGGGGTGGCCGAGGAGGCACGGGGTGGCCGAGGAGGTAAGAACCATGTGTGTCCTTCACTGCTAGAGATGTCATTACAGACCCTGAATCGATCCTGGGCTGTATCACAACCGGCCGTGATTGGGAGTCCCATAGGGCGGTGCACAGTTGGCCCAGTGTCGTCTGGGTTTGGCCGTCACTGTAAATAAGAATTTGTTCTTAAACTGACTTGCCTAGTTAAATAAAGGTTAAATAAAAATACAACTACTCTGTCTGGCGGTCTCACTTGCTGTCTGGCTCTCTGTCTGTCTCGCTCTCTGGCTGGCTGTCGGTCTCCCTCTCTCTGGCTGTCACCCTCTCTCTGGCTGTCATCCTCTCTCTGGCTGTCACCCTCTCTCTGGCTGTCACCCTCTCTCTGGCTGTCACCCTCTCTCTGGCTGTCACCCTCTCTCTGGCTGTCACCCTCTCTCTGGCTGTCTCCCTCTCTCTGGCTGTCACCCTCTCTCTGGCTGTCACCCTCTCTCTGGCTGTCACCCTCTCTCTGGCTGTCTCCCTCTCTCTGGCTGTCTCCCTCTCTCTGGCTGTCACCCTCTCTCTGGCTGTCACCCTCTCTCTGGCTGTCACCCTCTCTCTGGCTGTCACCCTCTCTCTGGCTGTCACCCTCTCTCTGGCTGTCACCCTCTCTCTGGCTGTCTCCCTCTCTCTGGCTGTCTCCCTCTCTCTGGCTGTCTCCCTCTCTCTGGCTGTCTCCCTCTCTCTGGCTGTCTCCCTCTCTCTGGCTGTCTCCCTCTCTCTGGCTGTCTCCCTCTCTCTGGCTGTCTCCCTCTCTCTGGCTGTCTCCCTCTCTCTGGCTGTCTCCCTCTCTCTGGCTGTCTCCCTCTCTCTGGCTGTCACCCTCTCTCTGGCTGTCACCCTCTCTCTGGCTGTCACCCTCTCTCTGGCTGTCACCCTCTCTCTGGCTGTCACCCTCTCTCGTGCTCTCTGGCTGTCTCGCTCTCTCTCTGTCTGTCTGGCTCTCTGGCTGGCTGTCTGTCTCCCTCTCTCTGGCTGTCACCCTCTCTCTGGCTGTCTCGCTCTGTCTGTCTGTCTCTCTCTCGACGCTCTCTGTCTCGCTCTCTGGCTGGCTGTCTGTCTCCCTCTCTCTGGCTGTCACCCTCTCTCTGGCTGTCTCGCTCTGTCTGTCTCTCTCTCGACGCTCTCTGTCTCGCTCTCTTTCTCTCTGTCTCGCTCTCTCTCTCTGTCTTGGCCGTCTCTCTCTGTCTTGGCCGTCTCTCTCTGTCTTGGCCGTCTCTCTCTGTCTTGGCCGTCTCTCGATCTCTGTCTGTCTCGATCTCTGTCTGTCTCGATCTCTGTCTGTCTGGCTCACTCACTCACTGTCGGTCTCTCTCTCTAGCAGGGTAATATACAGGCTTTAAACAAGGACTCTGTTGTTCTTCTATGGTAACTAGTAGAGAGAAGGCATGTTGCCCTACGGACTCTACACTGTTTCTGTTTTCAGTCTATCCTCCCACGCTGTTACTGTCTCTCCCTGCCCTCCCTCCTTCTCTACCTGTCTCTCCCTCCCCTCCCCCTTCTACCTGTCTCTCCTTCCCCTCCCCCTTCTCTACCTGTCTCTCCCTGCCCTCCCCCCCTCTCTACCTGTCTCTCCCTGCCCTCCCTCCTTCTCTACCTGTCTCTCCCTCCCCTCCCCCTTCTCTACCTGTCTCTCCCTGCCCTCCCTCCTTCTCTACCTGTCTCTCCCTGCCCTCCCCCTCTCTACCTGTCTCTCCCTCCCCTCACCCCTCTCTACCTGTCTCTCCCTCCCCTCACCCCTCTCTACCTGTCTCTCCCTCCCCTCCCCCTTCTCTACCTGTCTCTCCCTCCCCTCCCCCTTCTCTACCTGTCTCTCCCTCCCCTCCCCCTTCTCTACCTGTCTCTCCCTCCCCTCCCCCTTCTCTACCTGTCTCTCCCTCCCCTCCCCCTTCTCTACCTGTCTCTCCCTCCCCTCCCCCTTCTCTACCTGTCTCTCCCTCCCCTCCCCCTTCTCTACCTGTCTCTCCCTCCCCTCCCCCTTCTCTACCTGTCTCTCCCTCCCCTCCCCCTTCTCTACCTGTCTCTCCCTCCCCTCCCCCTTCTCTACCTGTCTCTCCTCCCCCTTCTCTACCTGTCTCTCCTCCCCCTTCTCTACCTGTCTCTCCCTCCCCCTTCTCTACCTGTCTCTCCCTCCCCCTTCTCTACCTGTCTCTCCCTCCCCCTTCTCTACCTGTCTCTCCCTCCCCCTTCTCTACCTGTCTCTCCTCCCCTTCTCCCTCCCCTGTCTCTACCTGTCTCTCCCTCCCCCTTCTCTACCTGTCTCTCCCTCCCCCTTCTCTACCTGTCTCTCCTCCCCCTTCTCTACCTGTCTCTCCCTCCCCCTTCTCTACCTGTCTCTCCCTCCCCCTTCTCTACCTGTCTCTCCCTCCCCCTTCTCTACCTGTCTCTCCCTCCCCCTTCTCTACCTGTCTCTCCCTCCCCCTTCTCTACCTGTCTCTCCCTCCCCCTTCTCTACCTGTCTCTCCCTCCCCCTTCTCTACCTGTCTCTCCCTCCCCCTTCTCTACCTGTCTCTCCCTCCCCCTTCTCTACCTGTCTCTCCCTCCCCCTTCTCTACCTGTCTCTCCCTCCCCCTTCTCTACCTGTCTCTCCCTCCCCCTTCTCTACCTGTCTCTCCCTCCCCTCCCCCCTTCTCTACCTGTCTGGCTGAGTGCTTCCCAGTTGTCCTATGATCAGAGTTTAGGTTTAGAGCTGATCTCTAACCAGACTAGTGCTGTGGTGGAAACCATGTAGTCCTCCAGACAGATTTCGTAAGGCTATCTTGGAGCCTGCTGGGCCAACAGTTAGGAGAGCAACACACACCTGGCCTGCTTGGCTCCTAGCCCTGTGTACTGGCCTGCTTGGCTCCTAGCCCTGTGTACTGGCCTGCTTGGCTCCTAGCCCTGTGTACTGGCCTGCTTGGCTCCTAGCCCTGTGTACTGGCCTGCTTGGCTCCTAGCCCTGTGTACTGGCCTGCTTGGCTCCTAGCCCTGTGTACTGGCCTGCTTGGCTCCTAGCCCTGTGTACTGGCCTGCTTGGCTCCTAGCCCTGTGTACTGGCTTGTCCCTGCACGGCGGCCTGAATGCAGTCTAGATTGTGTGACTGTCAGCGTTTACACAGGCAGCCCAATTCGGAGCTTTTTTTCATTAATTGGTCTTTTGACCAATCAGATCAGCTCTTCTGCCAATAATTGGGAATAGATCAGAATTGGGCTTCCTGTGTAAACCCAGCCTCGCCGGGCCCTGGTCGGACCCAGCCTCGCCGGGCCCTGGTCGGACCCAGCCTCGCCGGGCCCTGGTCGGACCCAGCCTCGCCGGGCCCTGGTCGGATCCAGCCTCGCCGGGCCCTTGTCGGACCCAGTCCTAGTTGGACCCAGCCTCGCTGGGCCCTAGTTGGACCCAGTCCTAGTTGGGCCCAGCCTAGTTGGATCCAGCCTCGCCAGTCCTAGTTGGACCCAGCCTCACCGGGCCCAGCCTAGTTGGATCCAGCCTCGCCAGGCCCTAGTTGGACCCAGTCCGAGTTAGACCCAGCCTCACTAGACCCTCTACAGCCTATAGACTTATGAGGCATTCTCCTCAGTCTGTTTCTTGTCAGTATTACATGTGTAGTGTTTCACTCTCTCTCCCATCTCTCCCTTTCTCCTCTCCATCCCTCTCTCCTCTCCCCAGGCCTGTTCCAAGGGGACCATGGTCCTTCACAGCTATGGCATGTTACTGCCCTGTGGCATTGATAAGTTCCATGGTACAGAGTATGTATGCTGCCCCTCCCCTGGGGAACCCTCCCTGCCCGCCATGCCCTCCCAGGAGGAAGAAGAAGAAGATGAAGAGGAGGATGAAGAGGTGGAGGAGACGGGACTGGATCAGGATGGTCTTGTAGAGAAGGAGAGGTGTGTGTGTGTCCTCTATTTCAGCCATAAGCGTTGCTGACAGGTGTATTAAAATGAGCACACAGCCATGCAATCTCCATAGACAAACATTAGCAGTAGAATGGCCCTTACTGAAGAGCTCAGTGACCTTCAATGTGTCACCATCATATGATGCCCCGGTCAACTGTAAGTGCTGTTATTGTGGAAATGTCTCAGCTGAGCTGTTGTTGCTCCTAGAAGTGGTTATTGTGGAAACATCTAGGAGCAACAACGGCTCAGCCGCGAAGTGGTAGGCCACACAAGCTCACAGAACTGGACCGCCGAGTGCTGAAGCGCGTAAAAATGGTCTGTCCTCGGTTGCAACACTCACTACTGAGTTCCAAACTGCCTCTGGAAGCAACGTCAGCATAAGAACTGTTAGTCTGGAGCTTCATGAAATAGGTTTTCATCTTAGCACACAAGGCTAAGATCACCATGAGCAATGCCAAGCGTCGGCCTTAGTGGTGTAAAACTCACTGCCATTGGACCTTGGAGCAGTGGAAACACGTTGTCTGGAGTGATGAATCACGCTTCACCATCTGGCAGTCCGTCGGACAAATCTGGGTATGGCGGATGCTAGGAGAACACTACCTGCCCCAATGCACAGTGCCCACTGTAAAGTTTGGTGGAGGAGGAATAATGTTCTGGGGCTGTTTTTCATGGTTCGGCTCCTTAGATCCAGTGAAGGGAAACCTTAACACTACAGTATACAATGACATTCTAGATGAATCTGTGCTTCCAGATTTGTGGCAACAGTTTGGGAAAGGCCCTTTCCTGTTTCAGCATGACAATACCCCCGTGCACAAATCGAGGTCCATACAGAAATGGTTTGTCGGGATCGATGTGGAAGAACTTGACTGGCCTGCACAGAGCCCTAACCTCAACCCCATCGGACACCTCTGGGATGAATTGGAACGCCGACAGCGAGCCAGACCTAATCGCCCAACATCAGTGCCCGATGTCACTAATGCTCTTGTGGCTGAATGGAAGCAAGTCCCTGCAGCAATGTTCCTACATCTAGTGGAAAGCCTTCCCAGAAGAGTGGAGGCTATTATAGCAGCAATGTTCCAACATCTAGTGGAAAGCCTTCCCAGAAGAGTGGAGGCTGTTATAGCAGCAATGTATCAACATTTAGTGGAAAGCCTTCCCAGAAGAGTGGAGGCTGTTATAGCAGCAATGTACCAACATAGCAGAAAAGGAAACAACTCCATATTAATGCAAATTATTTTGGAATGCGATGTTCGACAAGCAGGTGTCCACATACATTTGGTCATGTAGTGTTGATGAGCACATCTATTCCATTCATTCTACTATTGAACAAATCTCTCTCTCTGTCTCTCTGTCTCTCTCTCTCTGTCTCTCTCTCTCTGTCTCTCTGTCTCTGTCTGTCTCTCTCTGTCTCTCTCTGTCTGTCTCTGTCTCTCTCTCTCTCTCTCTCTCTGTGTCTCTCTCTCTCTCTCTCTCTGTCTCTCTCTGTCTCTGTCTCTCTCTGTTTCTCTCTTTCTCTCCCCGTCTCTCTCTCAGCGAGGCCCCAGCTGATGAGCAGCCCACCACTCAGAAAGAGGAGGAGCCATTGGATGAGGAAGATGAAGATGAGGAAGAATACCATTATGTGTATGAAGATGAGGAGGCTGACAGAGAGGAAGAGGAGGAGGAGGAGGAGAAGAAAGAGAGGGATAGTGTTCCAGAGAGCCAGGATGAAGACAAGACCCTGACAGAGGTCAAAGGTTGGTACTGTCTTTTATTCTTTGGCAACAGACCCACTTTTGTTTTATTTTTTTTAGGAAAATATATACACTACTGTTCAAAAGTTTGGGGGTCACTTAGAAAAGTCTTTGTTTTTTAAAGAAAACCACTTTTTTTGTCCATTGAAATACAGTGTAGACATTGTTAATGTTGTAAATGACTATTGTAGCTGGAAACGGCTGATGTTTTATGGAATATCTACATAGGTGTACAGAGGCCCATTATCATCAACCACCTGTGTTCCAATGGCACGGTGTATTAGCTAATCCAAGTTTATCATTTTAAAAGGCTAATTGATCATGAGAAAACCCTTTTGCAATTACGTTAGCACAGCTGAAAACTGCTGTTCTGATTTAAAGAAGCAATAAAACTGGCCTTCTTTAGACTAGTTGAGTATCTGGAGCATCAGCATTTGTGGGTTCAATTACAGGCTCAAAATGGCCAGAAACAAAGGACTTTCTTCTGAAACTTGTCAGTCTATTTTTGTTCTGAGAAATTAAGGCTACTCCATGCCAGAAATTGCCAAGAAACTGAAGATCTCGTACAATGCTGTGTACTACTCTGTTCACAGAACAGCGCAAACTGGTTCTAACCAGAATAGAAAGAGGAGAGGGAGGCCCCGGTGCACAACTGAGCAAGAGGACAAGTACATTTGAGTGTGTAGTTTGAGAAACAGACGCCTCACAAGTCCTCAACTGGCAGCTTCATTAAATAGTACCCACAAAACACCAGTCTCAATGTCAACAGTGAAGAGGCGACTCCGGGATACTGGCCTTCTAGGCAGAGTTGCAAAGAAAAAGCCATATCTCAGACTGGCCAATAAAAAGAAAAGATTAAGATGGACAAAAGAACACAGACACTGGACAGAGGAAGATTGGGGAAAAAGTGTCATGGTCAGACGAATCTAAGTTTGAGGTGTTCGGATCACACAGAAGAACATTCGTGAGATGCAGAAAAAATGAAAAGATGTTGGAGGAGTGATTACCGCCATCACTCCATTTTGCAACAGCTAGCTAGCTGGCTACAGTAGGCCACTTTGTAGGCTATAACTCAACTGAGAAAACACCATCTGTCAAGCATGGTGGATGCAATGTGATGGTCTTTGGTAGTGGCAAAGTGGGAGATTTATACAGGTATCTTTGGCTATGCCGGATTAAGTGATATGACATGCTATTCTATAAAATAATTTATCCGTAATTAATATTACCTGATTGAGCTAATCATGTAAATGTAATTAACTAGAGAGTCAGGCACCACAAAATAATATTTATAGAGCTGCTATCTTCTGAATAAACTCTTAAAGACCTAGTAATATTTTACATCAATAGCAGTCAATATTAATCGTCACCTTAATTCAGTCTCATCTGAAAGTTGTAAATTCTTGGTTATCTTCACAAACCCTGGCTAACAAGTTGAATCAGCAATACAAAATGTCCATTTATTTACTAAATATCTAACTAATCACACAGAATTACACATACACATAATTAATCATACCTTGATTACAAATGACGTCATAAAGGAAAACGTCCCTAGTGGGCGGAACAGATATGACAGCTGGTTACAACAAAAGAAAAGGGTTGGGTTTGAGTGAAAGAGCGGGAAGACTGAGGAACAAAAGGAAGAAGCTGTGCTATCGTAAATACAGTATCTTATGCATTCTAAATTACCGCCCATTTGGAAAAGGAAAATGCAATAAATATTTACTCTGAGCTGCGCTTCGGTAGGTTGGTGGTAGATGGAAGGCCGTGTTGCCCAACTTTGTCCTTTGAAGAATGTCTCTGGTGGTCAATTGGATACATTGTAGTAACGTCGTTGTGTGATAGACGGGATACTCTGTCTGTTCCTTCTTAACCTGCGTTTGCAGCTGCTGTTGCAATCTCAACAGCTAGGAGGTATCACTTCTGTCGTGAATAAGAGTTCAAAGTTCATACCATTCGCAACCAAAGCTCACGCTGATGTTGGCTTCGTTCTGTAGTTATTATCTGAACCATTCTGACATCGGACAGTCGTCCTCACATCCTCGGAACAGGAGGTTATATTGTCGTCAAGGGCTTATATAGGAAGGAAGAGGAGGGTGTGTTTGAAAAGTTTTATAGACCATGTCCCTTCACAGGGGAGGGCCACTGAGTGAGCAGCCCTATCTTATGAAAACCCAAATCTCACATTTTAGAAGCTAAAATCACATTTCATCCCATCACGAATAATTTAATATTCAAACATTTAATTTGAACAACAATTCCATGTGAATCCGATAACTCTGATGTGTAGACTTTCCACTGTAGAGTTTGTCATCTTATCATTGATGAGAATGTCTCAGATGACAACCGAACTGACATCATATTCATTAAGTACCACCGCATATGTTCCATTGGACGGATTACCAGAATATAGTTCCTTTCCCCCCACCTTCTGGTGTTCCCAGAATCTCTGTGTTAACCAAGGGGTTTGCAAATGTAACACCAGTAGGGTAGAGAGAGGAAACAGGGGGGAAGAGGTATTTATGACGGTCATAAACCAACCCCCCAGGCCAACGTCATGACACAGGGCAAAATGGATCTTGAAGAAGGAAGGCTATCACTCCATCATTTTAGCTTCTACCCTGTGGGCTTAATTAGAGCCAATTTCCTCCTACAACAGGACAATGACCCAAAGCACAGCTCCAAACTATGCAAGAACTATTTAGGGAAAAACAGTCAGCTGGTATTCTGTCTATAATAGAGTGGCACAGTCACCGGATCTCAACTCTATTGAGCTGTTGTGGGAGCAGCTTGACCGTATGACGTAAAGAGGTGCCCATCAAGCCAATCCAACTTGTGGGAGGTGCTTCAGGAAGCATGGGGTGAAATCTCTTCAGATTACCTCAACAAACTGACAACTAGAACGCCAAAGGTCTGTGGGAGGTGCTTCAGGAAGCGTGAGGTGAAATCTCTTCAGATTACCTCAACAAACTGACAACTAGAACGCCAAAGGTCTGTGGGAGGTGCTTCAGGAAGCGTGAGGTGAAATCTCTTCAGATTACCTCAACAAACTGACAACTAGAACGCCAAAGGTCTGTGGGAGGTGCTTCAGGAAGCGTGAGGTGAAATCTCTTCAGATTACCTCAACCAATTGACAACTAGAACGCCAAAAGGTCTGTGGGAGGTGCTTCAGGAAGCGTGAGGTGAAATCTCTTCAGATTACCTCAACCAATTGACAACTAGAACGCCAAAGGTCTGTGGGAGGTGCTTCAGGAAGCGTGAGGTGAAATCTCTTCAGATTACCTCAACAAACTGACAACTAGAACGCCAAAGGTCTGTGGGAGGTGCTTCAGGAAGCGTGAGGTGAAATCTCTTCAGATTACCTCAACAAACTGACAACTAGAACGCAAAAAGGTCTGCAAGGCTGCAACTGCTGCAAATGGAGGATTCTTTGACCAAAGAATGTGTGTGTGTGTGTGTGTGTGTGTGTGTGTGTATTGGGACAGTGACCATTTTTTGTTGTTGTTTTGGCTCTGTACTCCAGCACTTTGGATTTAAAATGATACAATGACTATGAGGTTAAAGGTCAGACTGTCAGCTTTAATTTGAGGGTATTTTCATCCATATCGGGTGAAACATTTAGAAATTACAGCCCTTTTGGTACACAGTCCCCCTGTTTTAGAGAACCCAAAGTATTGGGACAAATACACATGTGTTTTAAAGTAGTCAAAAGTTTAGGATTTCGTCCTATATTCATAGTATGCAATGACTACATCAAGCTGGTGACTCTACAAAACTTGTTGGATGCCTTTTTCTGTTTGTTTTGGTTGTTTCAGATGTTGTGCCCAATAGAAATAGTAAATGGTAAATCATTTGACATTTTGCAGACACTTTTATTGTAAATAAGAATAGAATATGTTTCTAAACACTTCTACATTAATGTGGTTGCTACCATGATTATGGATAGTCTTGGATAAATCGTGAATAATGAGAAAGTTAGACACACAAATATCAAACCTCCAAGACATGCTAACCTCTCACCATTAGAATAACAGGGGAGGTTAGCATGTCTTGGAGGCATTTTATATCTTACCCTCCAAGACATGCTAACCTCTCACCATTAGAATAACAGGGGAGGTTAGCATGTCTTGGAGGCATTTTATATCTTACCCTCCAAGACATGCTAACCTCTCACCATTAGAATAACAGGGGAGGTTATTACAAAATACATTCCTTACATTGACAAACAATCATGTCTTTTCTTTAATGGTCAATTCAGACCCCTTGACTTTTATTACGTCTTTTTCTAAATAAAAATAAAAATCCTTTATCAATTTACACAATGACATCACAATACCCCACAATGACATCACAATACCCCACAATGACATCACAATACCCCACAATGACATCACAATACCCCACAATGACATCACAATACCTCACAATGACATCACAATACCCCACAATGACATCACAATACCCCACAATGACATCACAATACCCCACAATGACATCACAATACCCCACAATGACATCACAATACCCCACAATGACATCACAATACCCCACAATGACATCACAATACCCCACAATGACATCACAATACCCCACAATGACATCACAATACCCCACAATGACATCACAATACCCCACAATGACATCACAATACCCCACAATGACATCACAATACCCCACAATGACATCACAATACCCCACAATGACATCACAATACCCCACAATGACATCACAATACCCCACAATGACATCACAATACCCCACAATGACAAAGGGAAAACAGGTTTTTAGAAATGTTTACAAATTTATTAAAAATAAAAACGGATACCTTATTTACATAAGTATTCAGACTCTTTGCTATGAGACTCAATATTGAGTTCAGGTGCATCTTGTTTCCATTTATCATCCTTGAGATGTTTCTACAAATTGATTGGGGTCCACCTGTGGTAAATTAAATTGATTGGACATGATTTGGAAAGGCACACACCTGTCTATATAAGGTCCCACAGTTGACAGTGCATGTCAGAGCAAAAACCAAGCCATGAGGTTGAAGGAATTGTCCGTAGAGCTCCGAGACAGGATTGTGTCGAGGTACAGATCTGGGGAAGGGTACCAAAAAAAATGTATTATAAAGCTGGCAGCTGCACTTTGACCTCATTGTATAATTTCAAATCTAAAGTTCTGGAGTACAGAAAAAAAACGTGTCTCCCAGTACTTTTGGAGCTCACTGAAAATACAACAAAAGTGTGTGGACACCTTCTTCTTCTCGTCAAACATCTCATTCCAAAATCATGGCCATTAATATGGAGTTGGTCCCCCCCCTTTGCTGCTATAACAGCCTCCACTCTTCTGGGAAGGCTTTCCACTAGATGTTGGAACATTGCTGCTATAACAGCCCCCACTCTTCTGGGAAGGCTTTCCACTAGATGTTGGAACATTGCTGCTATAACAGCCTCCACTCTTCTGGGCAGGCTTTCCACTAGATGTTGGTACATTGCTGCTATAACAGCCTCCACTCTTCTGGGAAGGCTTTCCACTAGATGTTGGTACATTGCTGCTATAACAGCCTCCACTCTTCTGGGAAGGCTTTCCACTAGTTCTTCCACACCGATCTCGACAAACCATTTCTGTATGGACCTCAATTTGTGCATGGTGGCATTGTCATGCTGAAACAGGAAAGGGCTTTCCCAAAACTGTTGCCACAAAGGTGGAAGCACAGATTCATCTAGAATGGTTCACTGGCTCTATTCCTCCTCCACCAAACTTTACAGTGGGCACTGTGCATTGGGGAAGGTAGTATTCTCCTAGCATCTACCAAACCCAGATTCCTCTGCCGCACTGCCACTCAGTGAAGCGTGATTCATCACTCCAGGGAACGTGTTTCCACTGCTTCAGAGTCCAATGGCGGCGAGCTTTACACCACTCCAGCCAACGCTTGGCATTGCGCATGGTGATCTTAGGCTTGTGTGCGGCTGCTCGGCCATGGAAACCCATTTCATGAAGCTCCCGACGAACAGTTCTTGTGCTGGCGTTGCTTCCAGAGGCAGTTTGAAACTCGGTAGTGAGTGTTGCAACCGAGGACAGACGATTTTTACGCACTTCGGAGGTCCCGTTCTTTGAGCGTGTTTGGCCTACCACTTCGTGTCTGAGCCGTTGTTGCTCCAAAACGTTTCCACTTCACAAACTTACAGTTGACCGGGGCAGCTCTAGCAGCGCAAAAATTTGATTAACTGACTTGTTGGAAAGGTGGCATCCTGTGACGGTGCCACGTTGAAAGCTCTTCAGTAAGGCCATTCTACTGTTAATGTTTGTCCATGGAGATTACATGGCTGTGTGCTCGATTTTATACACCTGTCAGTAACAGGTGTGGCTGAACTGGCCGAATCCACTACTTCGAAGGGGTGTCCACATACTTCTTTATATACAGTGTATCTACATAAAAATAGATTTCTGATCATTATTATTATTATAAATTATCATTATTATAAATTATTATTATTATAAATTATTATTATTATAAATTATTATTATTATAAATTATTATTATTATAAATTATTATTATTATAAATTATTATTATTGGTTTTGAAATGCGATTTCTAATTTTTTGGGATTAGTAGTTTTCAATTTGCAGTGTAGAAATGTATAATTAAATCTAGTTGTCCTACCATGTTTTTACAATGTTAGCATGATGTGTAGAAAAAAAAAAACGTTTATTTTTTCCACTTTCTCAAACATTCCTTTTTTTTTATGTTCCAATGTTGACATCCTGTGTCATGTTATGAACTGTCATAACCCTATAGTAGCTATCAGGATGATCATGGGTAGGAGCTTTGAAAGACAAGGTAGTGCAGGACATTGCTGGATGACACTTCCTGCTTCAGTTGGTTCCGTCAGTGGTTATAAATCATTGAGGGGTAATTGTGAGTGCTGCCCCCCCCCCTCCCATGGGTGGATGTTCTAACAGCTGACCCCTGACCTATCCCTGGCTACCAGCGGTGTGTACCCTGGAGGCTGAGACCGGCCCCTGCCGTGCCTCCATGGCCCGCTGGCACTTCGATATGACAACCAGGAAGTGCGTCCGCTTCGTGTATGGGGGCTGCGCTGGAAACCGCAACAACTTTGACTCTGAGGAATACTGCATGGCCGTGTGCAAACGCCTTAGTAAGTCAGGCTCACAGCGAGCCCCGCCAAACAGGCTGGCGAAACCACCACACCACCACTACCACCACCACCCCTACACCCCACCACCACCACCACCCCTACACCCCACCACCACCACCACCCCTACACCACCACTACCACCACCACCCCTACACCACCACCACCACCCCTACACCACCACCAACACCCTTACACCACCACCAACACCAACACCCCTACACCACCACTACCACCACCACCCCTAGACCACCACTACCACCCCTACACCACCACTACCACCACCACCCCTACACCACCACTACCACCACCACCCCTACACCACCACTACCACCACCACCACCCCTACACCACCACCACCCCTACACCACCACCAACACCAACACCCCTACACCACCACTACCACCACCACCCCTAGACCACCACTACCACCACCACCCCTAGACCACCACTACCACCACCACCCCTACACCACCACTACCACCACCACCCCTACACCACCACTACCACCACCACCCCTACACCACCACCACCCCTACACCACCACCACCCCTACACCACCACCACCCCTACACCACCACCACCCCTACACCACCACCCCTACACCACCACCACCACTACCACACCACCCCTACACCAGCACCACCCCTACACCCCACCACCACCTACACCCCACCACCACCACTAACACCCCTACACCCCACCACCCTACTACACTACTACACTACTACACCACCACACTACTACACCACCACCACCCCTACACCAGCACCACCCCTACACCCCACCACCACCTACACCCCACCACCACCACTAACACCCCTACACCCCACCACCCTACTACACTACTACACCACCACACTACTACACCACCACACTACTACACCACCACCACCCCTGCACCACCACCACCCCTGCACCACCACCACCCCTACACCACCACCCCCACTACCACCACCACCCCTATACTACCACCACCACCCCCTATACCACCACCACCATCCCTATACCACCACCACCACCACCCCTACACCACCACCACCACTACCACCACCACCATCCCTATTCCACCACCACCACCACCCCTACACCACCACCACCACTACCACCACCACCCCTACACCACCACCCCTACACCACCACTACCACCACCACCCCTACACCACCACCAGCACTACCACCACCACCCCTACACCACCACTACCACCAACACCCCTACACCACCACTACCACCACCACCCCTACACCACCACTACCACCACCACCCCTACACCACCACTATCACCACCACCCCTACACCACCACCCCTACACCACCACCACCACCCCTACACCACCACTACCACACCACCCCTACACCAGCACCACCCCTACACCCCACCACCACCTACACCCCACCACCACCACTAACACCCCACCACCCTACTACACTACTACACCACCACACTACTACACCACCCCTACACCAGCACCACCCCTACACCCCACCACCACCTACACCCCACCACCACCACTAACACCCCTACACCCCACCACCCTACTACACTACTACACCACCACACTACTACACCACCACACTACTACACCACCACCACCCCTACACCACCACTACCACCACCACCCCTACACCAGCACCACCCCTACACCCCACCACCACCACTAACACCCCTACACCCCACCACCCTACTACACTACTACACCACCACACTACTACACCACCACACTACTACACCACCACACTACTACACTACTACACCACCACACTACTACACCACCACACTACTACACCACCACACTACTACACTACTACACCACTACCTCACTGTCTTGTTTTACTGTTGCTGTTCTGTTTCTGCTACCCCAGTCTCTACTGGTCTCTGTTTCTGCTACCCCAGTCTCTACTGGTCTCTGTTTCTGCTACCCCAGTCTTTACTGGTCTCTGTTTCTGCTACCCCCAGTCTCTACTGGTCTCTGTTTCTGCTACCCCAGTCTCTACTGGTCTCTGTTTCTGCTACCCCAGTCTCTACTGGTCTCTGTTTCTGCTACCCCAGTCTCTACTGGTCTCTGTTTCTGCTACCCCAGTCTCTACTGGTCTCTACTGGTCTCTGTTTCTGCTACCCCAGTCTCTACTGGTCTCTACTGGTCTCTGTTTCTGCTACCCCAGTCTCTACTGGTCTCTGTTTCTGCTACCCCAGCCTCTACTGGTCTCTGTTTCTGCTACCCCAGCCTCTACTGGTCTCTATTTCTGCTACCCCAGCCTCTAATGGTCTCTGTTTCTGCTACCCCAGTCTCTACTGGTCTCTGTTTCTGCTACCCCAGCCTCTACTGGTCTCTGTTTCTGCTATCCCAGTCTTTACTGGTCTCTGTTTCTGCTACCCCCAGTCTCTACTGGTCTCTGTTTCTGCTACCCCAGTCTCTACTGGTCTATGTTTCTGCTACCCCAGTCTCTACTGGTCTCTGTTTCTGCTACCCCAGTCTCTACTGGTCTCT